>NW_013668501.1:67331-70030 GCF_000517525.1 Limulus polyphemus | reverse complement strand
CATAGTCACGCTATAAATTAAACAAACGCTATAATTCACAACGAACGAACGATTCACGCGCTTGACTCAATTGTCGTCTCTATCACTGTCTGCAATTCAATTACATTGTTGCCGTCAGTTCTTGGCGGTCTTATATACATGAATACTGCATATCTAGTAAACACTCGAGCATTCACGAACCTTCGAGAATATGACGTGTTACTAGCGTCACGTGACCCCCGCTGTCGTAACAATATGTATATGTATATATATTTCGAAGGTAGGAGCATGAATGGATAAAACTTATAAAGAGAGGAACATGTTTAGGTATATATTTTTTGTTGTTCGATATATATATATATTTACATATATACTTTTTGTATCGGTATTGTATACATGCATGATTTATTGTACCATGTCGAATGAATTGCATTTAATTGAAATGTATATCTCCCCTTTGATACTTCTCATAGAGATGACAATTGTCAAAAAGTGCTCACTTCAGTAGAGGTTTTTTCTTGCGCTGATGAAAATGTCTAGTAACAGTGTCATCCAACGGAAAAAATCACCACTGCTACTTAGCGAACCTGAGCGCTCTGTTGTGATGGATGCACCCATTTTGCAAACAATGAATTGTAGTCAGTCTCCTTCGCTTACAAACAAAAGCAATGCAATTTTCTTCATTGAAATAACAAATGTAATGACAAAATATATTCATATTACAAGCAAACTATGATCCAAAGGATTGGGTTGACTGCACACTTCATATTTATAACCCTTGTACAGCTTTACGAGAATATTCAATAGGAACAATCAAACAAATACTGCTTTGCAGGAACTAAGGGAGCATTAGCCCATGTCACAAAGAAACAGGAAAAGAGACCTTATTTATACCTAAAAAGTTTAAGTGAAGTGGAAACATAACTACAATAATAAGTATTAAATAAATATATGATATATCGCCAAATAAGGGGAAAGAACAAAAAAAGAAAGCTAAACAGAAAAAGAACAATTGAATTGTGTGTGTATGTAAATTCTTGTTTGTCTATTTGTTATTAAGTACAAAATTGCAAAATGGGCTATCTGTGCTCTGCCCACTGCAGGTATCGAAGCCTTATTTTTGGCGTTATAAGTTCTAAACTTACCGCTGAGCCCCCAAGGCAACTCTAATGGCATAATTGGATTTTATTGTAAGTCTTATAACGAAACTACGGAACCAAAGTAGGGAGTGCGATTTCGGGAGGGGGGGGGGGGTTGAGAATCAATAATGAAATGTAAATCACAAAGTCAGGCACACTAATCATTAGGCTACATTTGATCTGAAAGAAAAGCAATTGAAATTTTAAGCATGTACGGTATTTTATGCACACGCGAGCTAAACAATTTGATCAGAGACTTTGTAGGTTTTAGTCAGAGCCGTCACTAATTTTGAAATACTGACCAGAAGGAAGAAAACCAGCCAGAAGCAATCGTCGTCACATAGGATTTCTTATAATGTATATTTTTTTCAACTATATAAATATTGTGACAACTAGAAATGTAGAGCTTGTTCATGAACATCACTACCCGAATACCAGACCTTATGCTGTGCAGCCCAACACGCTAATCATTAGAGCGTAGGCCATACTCGGCCCATTAACAAAAATAGCACCTAAAAGTAGAATAAGTACAGCTTCTTGTGAACTACAGCTTGAATAGCGAAGAAAATGTTTTGTTGATTCTAACTTGAGCAGAACAATCACATGAAAAAAAAAATGCAGTCCTAGATACTATAGTGTATTGTGTAGTTTATTTTTAAATGAAATAATTTATATCGTAAAATGTTATGTCAGACGAATATGAAGTGCTTTTTAACCTCTCACCAAATGGTAATAGTGAAATGCTTATATAAGGTTAAAATTGCTGGTAAAACTACTTCAATTAAACAGATGGAATAATTTGCAGATATTTTCTAGAGAACATTTAATACAAGAAATTACAACGTTTTGAATTTTTGAAAATTTCCCCAACGTGGTTTTCCAAATTTTCTTCAGAGAGCTTTTTATATATATACAGGCTAATAAGTCTATAATTATCTACATTATTAACTTGCATACTGTTTTCGTAAACACTCGCAATCAGAACCCTATATAGGGCTCTGCTCGCAATAAGTGATACTTTAACGTACGAGACATGTAGCATGTGATACAAACACATAACATCTTTTATTAATATTATTTTAATTTTTCTATATCGTTTAATATTTCCCTATCCATTTAATTAATATTCTGTTAATTTATACTAATTATAAATTATAATTAGTAGTATAATTACTAGTATAATTAGTATATAATTTATACTAATTTGTTTAGTTTTGACTTGTATCTAACTTATAACACTTTATGCCAAGACAAACACATAGGTTTATGTGAAACATGAATTTATTAGAGGAGATATCTTTTATTTTTTAAACTGAAAATTTCAGGCGAACACCTTTCTTCAGGTATATCTGACTAACCTAAATAAGTCTTTTCTTTTGGGTTTTATACACCTCTTCCTTCCTGAAACGTCGTGTCAAAGAAATGTGTGTTTGAATGTGACTCAGTATATATTGAGCTGTGTCATTTAGGTTATTCGTATAAACCTGAAAAAGGGTAGTCGCTGTAAACGTTGTACATATATATATATATATAGTTTGGGGGGGGGGGACTGTTTGTTTGTAATTATGCACAAAGCTACAC
>NW_013668501.1:42736-66945 GCF_000517525.1 Limulus polyphemus | reverse complement strand
GTTTGTAATTATGCACAAAGCTACACAACGGGCTATCTGTGCTCTGCCCACCACGGGTATCGAAACACAGATTCTAGCGTTGTAAGTCTACAGACATACCACGGTGCCACTAGGGGGCAGGGGGGGGACTGTAAACTGTTGTTCTTGTTATTTATCATTAGTGCGACATATGGCTTCATTTTGGCTGGGTTTTAAATCGATTTACTTTGTCTTTTTGACTGCCGAAATACCCCCCCCCCTCAACAATACGGAAAATTAGAAAAATAAATCAAACAGTTACTAACTGCTAAAAAACGTTCAAAAAGAGTACATGAATATATTTCTATACCAGTTATTGAAGGGCCAAATTAACAGTTATTTCAACTGTGATAGTAGTTCCAGGCAACGGAACACCATACAATATAATCTCTCTTTCGAAATAATGCTAATATGTGTCTTTAAGCATCAGTAAAAATAATTGATTGTATTTTCGAGGACTTTAAAATTATCCGTCATTTAGAGCACAATGACGTATATTTATAAGTTTCCTGAAGTTTGCCTACGGCAAAAGCTGTAAACATATTACAGATAGCTCATTGCGTAGCCTTGCGCTAAAACAAACAAACAACAATAAAACGTTTGTGTGACTGATAATTGCGACACATACGCGCGTGCGCGCTTATATAATGTAGAAATAAAAGCAATTGGAATTGTAAACGTGGGCTAAACGGCCAAATTAGAGATCCCTCTAGGTTTTAGTTACAGCTATCGCTAATTTTGAAGTACTCACCAGAGGTAATGCAGGCAGCCAGCCAATATTACCAGCTGCCACAAGGGCTTTCTCAAGTTATTGACTATTGTGTAGAGCTTATCCAGCTTCATCATGTTTCAAATCTCGGACCTTTCAATTCGCAGCCCGACACGCTAACCATTATGGCTTAGGTCTAAAGTAACACACAAAAGTATAAAAAGTACAGCTTTTTGTGAAACTACAGTTAAAATAAATATTGATATTTTATTCTTCTCTTTTCCTGGGTACTTTGTTTTCTTTAAAATAAAGACTTATGATGACAAATGGGCGCTGTTCTCATTAAGAAAAATGCTGCTGTAAAATTTTTGCTCTTTTTCTACATCTAAATCTTGTATTAATTATTCGAAATGTTATAGCAAGTAACCCTAAAAATAGGGGCATATGTGACATGCACTTGAAACATCCAGACTTCAGTTGTATTTCTCTTACTCATCATCAGTATGTTGACCGTAACAATTTAACGGCCATTAACGATAATATCCATACACCCAACTAAAGTGACAGCTCATGAGATTGTGCTATTGTTACCTCCTATTGTTTACGAAAGTCCGGTGCATTACAATCATAAATTCATTACCCTTTCAAAAACCTTGCTACTTTCACTTTTGTGTACGATTTTACTAAAGCAAACTTTGTAGCATATTTTTCAGATCTAATGTTCATACTTGAAATCTACCATTTAAATCATCATTAGTTCTCTAATGATTTTTTTTTTTCGTAGCGAATTAACGATTGCTAATCTTCAATCCGAAGCCAGCTGCATCATAGCAGTGTCGCAGATAAAAATACTCTGCATTTCTTCTTTCTTATATTTTATAAACGTGAAGTTTTAATTATTCACAAGATTTAAAACCATGTTCGTACTTTAGTGGCTTTAACACAACATGTAGGTTATCAGCTTAAAAATAAAACATACTTAAACAAATTACATTTTCCAAAAATATAAAATGTCTTATATTATAGCTCCACAGTGGCACAGTGGTATGTCTACGGAGTTACAACGCCAAAAATCGGGTTTTGATACCTATGGTGGGCAGAGAACAGATATCCCATTGTGTAGCTTTGTGCTTAACTTCAAACTTTTATTATAATATATTTTATTTTTTGTTTAATATTATCACTATCCAATTGATATTCATGATAGATACTAATTTATCAAGTTTTGATTTTTATCCAATTTATCGTCATTTCTTATGCTAAGACAGGTATACCTTTATGTATCATAGTGTAAGATTCACTAGCTGGCCTTCTTGCTGGGCACGTAGCACATAATTTTGCATTTGCATGAACATCAAAGAAACAGAAATTCACAACTTTGAGTTTTAAAAAATCTAAATTTAAACTATATGTCATCGTAAAAACGTGAAATCTTAATTTTGTGATAGGATTTTTTGTAATAAATATTTCTAAACAGTTGAAATTAAAAAAGTTTTTCTATGCTAAGAAAAGGACAGTAGAAAACTAAACTAAACAGCAAGGGAAGAAAGAATGAAACCTTAAGCAAGGATTT
The DNA here is from genome assembly GCF_000517525.1 of Limulus polyphemus. Lineage (NCBI taxonomy): Eukaryota > Metazoa > Arthropoda > Merostomata > Xiphosura > Limulidae > Limulus > Limulus polyphemus. Next base: position 64,645 of record NW_013668501.1, on the reverse strand, counting down.
GTAAAATATGAATAGCTGATTTCTTGATTATATATCTTATTCATTCAATATAAGTAAAACGATTTGCGTCATAATAAGAATGGCAAGCTAAAACTGTTATCAAACAAAACACTGTCAATCAGTGGACTGAGTAATTTGATAACACGGTGGTATTTTCAGGTTAACTGATTTTTCTACAAGTATCAGACAGACCCGCCAATAACATCAGATTCGATCAGGAAATAAGGGAAGAAGCCTGTGTTTGACAACTTGAGTGAGTTTTCTTAGTGTGTATGTGTGAAAAAATAAGACTGGACAAGTGTAGCAAAAATATCACAATCTTTATCGCAAAATAAGCAAAAAAGAAATCGCAGAATATGTATTTGTGCACACAAAGAGAAAATCACTTCTACTTAATTATGATTAGATCCACAGCTTACTCTCTTGAGATAGACTTTTATATTGATTAAAATACGCTGATCTTCAAGTAGAACTATACTGGTAGAACTGAACTAAGAAAGCATTCCTCAGTTCTACAGGTAAACTCGGTTCCTTTGTCCAGTGACAGAATCACATCATGACCATTGTTCTCTCACAGCATTGGTCGGCTGTAACATACAGACATTGCTAATTTCACCAGCAAAGGATATCACAGTTACTGATCCTTCCAACATGGTTTGATATTACTATAATAACTTCTTGGTAAGAATAAATGTTATTTACTACAGCTGACAAAGAAATTAGAACAAGGCAACTTCAGTGATTTTCTGAACCACGTGGCTATGCTAAAACTACATAGAAATTAAATAAATGAACACTTTAAAAAATCCATTACAATTAAAAGCAGAAACAAAACATATGATATGCTCGAATATCACAACATTATTGAATTATAATATATTTTCTTTGTATGGCTGAGTGGCTACCTTTCTAAATTACAAACTTATTTTCCTAAACCAAAGAGACTTTACTAGGCCATTCAACTGATGAATGCTTAGAATTCAGTTCAAGAATATAACAGTGCAATACATTTTTTTCCAAAGATCATAAGTAATGTGGTTTTCTACATCTACACTATGCAGGCATTTTATGATCTGGGATCATTTTCACAAGGCCATACATATATTGTGTTCAAATACATGTAATATAATAAAATATCACAAGTCTCTAAATTTATTATATGGCATAAATATGTGCATATATCACAATGATAAAAAGAATTGATAAGTTGATCTTGGTTCAAGTTACTTTTTCATTTGTTATTCTCAAAGTGAGGTGAAACCTGTTACCACCTGTGAAGAACATGACTTATAGTGGCCTTGTTTAAAGGTGTCAAGAGCAACGTCCTTCACTGATTGCACAGCTACCCTAAACCTTTTCACAAATGTTCTTGAATTAAATATACCATATGTTAAGTGTGATTCTGAGGCTGAAAAAGTACTAATGAAAAAGTACAGCGTCCACATTTAAAGAGTAAAGACTATGAACAATTAAAACAACTTGTATCAAAATATGCAGATATTTTTAACAACAATCCTGGCCTCAAAGATTAGCCTGAACACAATATTGTAACCACTATTGAAAAGCCAGTGTTTAGTAAACCTTATCACTGTTCTTCCACTAAATTACAAGTGCTACATGATCAAGTGGATGAAACGATCTGTGATGGGTTAATTGAACCCTTCACTTCTTCTTGGGCTTTTCCAGTAGTTATTGTCAAGCAGAAGACTAACAATTGTAGATTGTATGTGGCTGGTCGGTTGACTGATTGATTGACATTTTGTGATACAAAACAACTAGGTTATCTGCTCCAAACAACCAGTAAAAATACTAGAAGTAAAAGACTAGAAAATGTTAAAAAAAACAAGTTAAAATCCAAACAATGCTCAAAAGTCAGATAAAATAATTTAATACAGTTTAAAAAGCCAATGGTCCGTAAAGATAGAAAGACACAATCAAACTGGACAGTGTCACCATCATCAATGACACTGTCTAATGTCAGGGGTAAGCCTCAAGAAAAACATGTCTAAAATGGTGCCACTGCTCACAGTTGTAACGATGGCACGAAAATAAAACATGGGCAATTGGGATCTGAGTGTCACAAAAGCCACACATTGATGGATCAGACTCATATAAAAGAAAATGGTGAGTAAAAAAGCTGTGCAAAAAATGCATATTCTAGACTAGACAACTTCCTCCCTGTGATCCTTATGGAAACTAGATGGCCAAATAACAACAGAAGGTTTGATTTGAAAAAGTTTGTTATGGATGTGTTCACCCCAAGTTGACTGCCAATTAGTGCAAAGCCATGTCCTGATCACAGAACCAAAGTTCAAATATGGAACAGGCATGGCTGTGACAACACCAGAGCAGATGGTGGTGTCATCAAACTCGTTCCCATGAATACCAACATGGCCAGGTATCCAGAAAAAATAGATAGAAACAGATGACAGAAAAAGCTGGGCCAGTCATTTGTGAAGTTTATGAGAACAGGGTGAGAACACACATTAAGCAATTCCAGGGCCAGTAGGGAGCTAAGAGAATCGATAAATAGTATAGTTAGTGTACTGCTTAGTTTCAATGTGATCCAAGACAAGAGAAATAGCTCTTCGTATCGGGTCACAGCTGGCTAAATTGGGTCTGTTATTCGATGATGTTGCTGAATCTGATGGCCAATCTATTCCTCCATGGCTTGTTACCACCCACACCTGTGACTTTTCTTTGAGTCATCTAAAGAAGTCAGATACTCGCGATTGCAAGTATGATCTTCTCTTTGCTGAACATCTTTTAAACATTTTTCTTTTTGCATTTTTACAGATGGTTCAAAATCAGGTGACTCTGTGGGCTCTGGCAGGTTTGATGTGACTTGGTGGTTGCTCACAGGATACTCTCTACGTTTTCTGTGCTCACTGCCGAGTTGTATCCAAATGGAGAAAAAGCTGTCCACTGATTCTGAAAGATCAAAGCCCACCAAGGAAGGAAGACTCAACCCAGGTGGTATGCCATGGTAAGGATCAAAGCTTGGTAGCATATTGCAAAGAAAATTGCAAACGTCGGAAGTGAAGAGGAGGTTCACGAGACTCAGTGTACATACTCTAGACTGGTGAAGTTCAGAAAACCCCTGTTCAACATCTTCAAGGCAGAGGTCCTGGCAGAACCAGTGACCCATAATCCAGCTTAGAATTTATAAGGGCATGATAGATCTTGAGCATGGAACATCTATCTGCTCCCCAAGAGTTGGAAGAGAGGATGCAGAGGATGTTCCATACCCTTGTACACTTGATATGAAGCTGCTTAATATGAGAAATGAAAGTAAGTTTATGGTCGTAAACAAATCCTGGGAACTTTGTCTCAGCCACCATGGGAAGAAAATCACTACCAAGATGGAGCCCCATATCAGGATGCAAACTCCAATGGCGGGGAATATGGGTGCAAGCGGTCTTAGAAGAACAGAAGGTGATACCATTTGCCCTGGCTCACCCCAACAAGTGAGTGAGAGCAGTCAGAAGCTGCCATTTAATAAACCTCATGTTTGTTGATGCCTGACAAGAAATATGGAAGTCGTCAACTTAGAGGTCATCTGCAACAGTAGGGGGAAGTTTTTGTGTGATAGCATTGATCTTATTACTGAAGTGTGTGACACTTAAGACACAGCCCAGAGGGACTCCAAGTACCTGTGTGAAGGATCAATACAGGGTCAAACCCTTATGGACTTGGAAACTTCAGTAGAGTGAAACGTTGGGAATAAAAATGAGTAAATGGCCATGTAACTCATATGAATGGAGGTCAAGCAAAATGCCAAACTTCCACATAGTGTCATAAGGCTTCTTAAGATCAAAAACGATTGAAACTAGATGTTCTTTCTTGATGAAACTTCCCTGATCGAGATTTTGAGATGAATCAGGTGGTCTGCAGTGGAATGCTGCCAACAAAAACCACATTGAGTGGGCGAGAAGAGGTTGTTTGATTCAAGGAACCAGATAAGACGTGCATTAACTATCTTTTCCAAAACCTTACAAAGACAGCTAATCAAAGCAATTGGACAATAACTAAAAGGAATCTTGGGATCTTTCCCAGACTTTGATAAAGGGAGAACAATAGCCTTACACCAAGCATCAGGATAAACATTCTCCTGCCAAATCTGATTAAAAACAACCAGAAGAAGAGCAAGAGAGGCAGGAGAGAGATGGCACGGCATTTCATAGTGAACATCATCAGGTCTGACTGATGTACTGCCAGACTGATGAAGAGCTAGCTTAAGTTCCACTAGTGTTAATGGGCAATTATAATCATAGAGATGATCTGTCTGAAAGGAAAGTGGTGACCTCTCAGCTCGAGATTTGATGGTCAAGAAGGTGGGAAAAGAGAAGAAGTTCTGGAAAGATGGGAAAAGCACTCCCCAAGAGTATTGGCGATGCTTTGTACACCAGCAGCTTCCTGGCCATTGGAGAGCAAAATGGAAAGGAGATGGGAAGCATACTTCTCACTGACCTACCGAATCTTGTAGGTGTTCCACTTTTTTCCAACTGCATTACTTTCTAGTAGGTACGTGCCCATGCCCAGCTAGACAAGCATCACAGCCAGAAGTAATCCTGAATTAAATTCACTATCAGTATATATTCTACCACCAGTTCCTAAGTCGTCTATGCTGAGCCTTCCATGCCTGCTGGTAGGTAAGAGACCACCATGGATAAGGATAGTGTGGGAAATGTATCAAGGTTTTTGGGATAGAACAAACAGCTGCTTCAGTAATACAATCAGTTACTGCCCCCACACAGTCGTTTATAGATGGAAGACTTGCAAGAGCAGTATCAAGTTCTGAGAGAGTGGCGAAGAAGAACCAGTCAGCCTGCTCCAACTTCCACTGTGGTACTTGGGTCAGGTGACATCGACCATGGCATGGCCAATCTCCCTCAAAAAGATGAGGAGATAATCACTGCCCTATGGATGACTGTCAACCCTCCAAGAAAAAAGAGAAAAAACATAGATAGATAAATAGCAGTAAAAGACTGACTAGGTGCATGAAAATAGGTAAATGAATCAGTATTGAAGAGAGATAGGTTGTGATCTGAGAGCATACACTCCACAGAATGACCCCTCCCATCAATATCAGTACCACCGTAGAGGAGATTATGCCCATTAAAGTCTTCCAAGATGAAGAAAAGAGATGACAACTGGTTAATTAGATCATCAAGGTCCGATTAATCATAAATCTTTCCTGGTGACAGGTAAAGAGAACATACAGTGATGGTATAACCCACAGAGATATGAACAGCCACAGCCTCCAAGGGTGTATTTAGTGGCATGAACCTGGTGGGTATATGCTGGTCAACCAGCAGTGCCACACCTCCATGAAATAGCCCATCACACAATCTGTCATTCCAGTATAAAAAAACTGCTGAAAAGTGACAGTATCAGTAGGTCTGAGAAATGTTTTATGTAAGGAGCGACACATTGGATGATATGAATCAATCTAGGCCTTAATGCCATCCAAGTTAGAATGAAAACCTCGACAGTTCCACTGTGTCAAACTGACCATTTTTATTTAGGGGAAGAGAACTGGGTGGAAAACCCTTTTGTTTGTGACCACAACATTTTTCTTTAGTAGAAAGAGGTCTGCTGACCTCCATGGAATCTGTCCTGGGTCTATTGGGCAGATCTCAGAGGAAGTAGCCTCCAGAGACTGAGTGCATGGTGAAATAATGATTCCGCACCTCGTGGCCGAAGGAGATGAGCCCGAGGATTCTCTGTGGACTACAGAAAATTAAATCAAAACTCAGAATCTGACTGATATCCAATACCTCATATAAGTGATATTTTTAATGTTTTGTCAGGTATAACCTGTAGCAGGAGCAACTGCATGACAATATAGTGTTTCACCCACATTTGAACAACACCTGATAGACCTTGAATTGGTTTTCTACAGGCTTCATATAGCTAATCTTATTGTAAAAATCTCGGAAAGTAAAATTATCATACTTAGGATTTAAACTTATTTTTGAGCGAGTACACACAAATGATAACAAAGTGAAAGATATTAAAGATTTCCCAACTCAAAAAGACTACAAGCACATTATTGGTATAATCAGTTCATTCCACACTTTACCACAATTGTTGAATCTATATATCAATTACAAAGGAAGTGAATCAGGTGGAAATGGATCCCCCTAGTGTGAAAATACATTCCCGAAAATAAAGAAGGCTTTATGTTAATCCCTTGTCCTGCAACTTCCAAAAAAGGGGGAACACCATTTTTGTATACAGATGCCTCAAATGTTCGATTGGTAACTGTTCTGTGTCAGAAGGGTTTCATAGCATATGCTAGTAGAACACTGAACTCTGTAGAAAGAAACTGTACCATTGCAGAGTTAGAATATCTAGTTGTAGTCTCGTATGTATACAAATTGCAATATACCTAGATGGAGAAAAATTCACTGTGATCACTGACCATGCTGCCTTGAAGTGGTTACAGACAGTTCATAACTTGACTACTAGACTGATGCATTGGTCATAAAACTTGCAGGACTTAACATTTGAAATACTTCATAGAACAGGAAAAGAGAACCATTTACCTCTTGCCCTATCTAGATCATCCTACTGATCCCCCAGAATAAATTCCAGATTTGGATGTCAGTAAGCTATCAACTAAACATCTTGCCATTGTCAATGTTAGCACTCAAGAACACTTGGCTTCGGAACAAGCTAAATATGATGAGTATAAGCATATTACTTTAAATTGAAAAGTGGACAGTTGTCAGATGATTCTCCTTTAGTTACAGAGACTGTAAATAAATCCAAAAACTATGTCTTGAAAGACAGTGTTCTGTATTACACAAAAAAGGCTGCTATCAATGGTGAATACAAACTAGTTATTACCAAAATACTGAGACTAGCGATGCTAATTGAATTACATGATCAACCTACAGCTGGTCATCTAGGTATTCGAAAAACAAGAGACAAAGTATCCAGACACAGGTATTGGCCTGGTATGAGAAAGGTCATTAAAAATTATGTGTTGTCATGCCATGTTTGTCAAACCACTAAATTTGATCAGGAACAGCCAGCAAGATTTATGCAAAGCACGAAAGTAATGAAACCTGGTGAAATAATAAGAGTAGATATCATGGGACCTTATCCTAAATCTACTAATGGAAATAGTTATTTGTTGGTTGTAACAGATTATTTCAGTAAATGGGTTGAATTATTTCCTCTCAAACAAATAACTACTAAAGTGATAGTGAAAAACAAATTAATATATACTTATGTGGAAATGATATTGCAAAAACTTTTGTATTTGATAATGGGGCCCCAATTTGCTTCACATTTGATGGATGAAACGTGTAAAGCTATGAGAATTAAACATATATTTACAATTCCATATCATCCTCAGTCTAATACTGCTGAAAGAGTAGATAGAAATATATGTAGAATGATATCTGCTTACACTGAGAAAAATAATTAAAATTTGGGACAATCATTTACCTGAATTTTCTCTTGCACTTAAAACTTCTGTTCATGAGTCTACAGGCTATATGCCAGCTAAATTCCATCTGGGACGGACTGATGAAATACTCAACAGCATTTCAAATTGTAGATAAACAAATATCAGAATTGTCATACAGAAGGCAGGATCCAACACTGAAATGGCTCAGAAGTGACAGTGACAAGCCTAAAACACATTTAAAGTAGGTTACTAAGTATTACTAGGGACACATCTATTTTCTTATACAGTAGATAATTTTACTGTAAAATTTCCTTCAAGGTGGAATGGACCTTTTGAAGATACCAAGTATGTTACTCTACAGTTTCGTTTTGCCACAACTGTTTAGGGTGATTACCATCTCCTCCAGTATCTCTTTATATTAGAAAGATCAAATCTTTATATAGTTGCACCTTATTTAGGATCTTTTATATCATACACTAATGGACCACAGATAACTTGGAGATCGTCTCCTCAAAAAAAAAGGATTTCTGCTGATGTGTTCACTTCTCATCTTTCAATGGATCTTACTAATTACTTACCTATGTCTTCTGCTTAATCTACTCAAAGGACATTACGGCCATGTTGTAGAGTTGATTATCGCAATTCAGCTGGTCTTGGAACTCTTAATAAACTTCTGTTAAGCTGAACCAGAGCCAGAAGGTAAAGATCAAGCTGGAGATTCAAGAACATGAATTGTTTTTCTTTGTAAGGTATTTGTATCTAAACTATAAAGGATTCAGGGTATCAGTATAAAGAGGGAGTTAAAAGTAAGGAGACGAAGATTGGGAAATGTATACAAAGTGATTAACGTCATCACTTCTTTTTTCTAAGAAGTGTGAGGTAGCAAATTATATTTTTATTTCATTATGGTGTTGTTTACTGTTCATTTATTATTCCTTCTATCGTTTAGTTTAACTAAGAATTTTGAGTTACAATAAAGACCTAACTCACCTTCTAGCTGATCACATTGATTTAAAGTAAGTTTGAATGTATTATGAGACTGACACCACTCTCCCCTAACATTGATATACAGATATTGTTAGTGTTGTGAAAGATTATGTAAATTGATGGTCACATGAAATGTAATCTCGTGGTTAAACGACTAAAAAACCCTGTCATGAGCTTTAACGAGATAGTCCAAGAGATATAGCTGAAAAAGTATTATTGCTGATTATTGCTCGATGTTGTTAGAGATTTTATAGTTGTATGCGTAACATTGTTCGTTTGAAATTAGATTTTTTTCCTTCTTCTGTTTCTTTTTCCCGATTCCTTTATTTGAAATATTTATTAACGTTGATATTTATGTTGTATTGTTCATTAATGCTGGTGTCAAGTCCTCGCCAAGCACGTATTTATTAACTGTGTTTTTGGTAAGTGAAAAAAAAAATTCAATTGTTTGAAATTTTCATTTTGGTTTCATATGACTGTCAAAGTAAAATAAATTATACCCTCATCAATGTGGAATGAAAATGACCAGTCACATGGTATGAAAGTTATGCTAGGTAAATGCTTAGTTTTGCTTTAGATAGATGCCTCTCATTTAGTTAGTCTGATTCCTAGTCTCCTCGAAGCTTGACCTAATCTTTACTCTGTGAAGAAGCAACAGTCCATCATAAACAACTGTTTTTTGTCTTTTGAATTAATAAAGATTGTGTTCATTGTGTATTACACTTTGTGTTCAGTCCTTTTATTCCTTAGTTTAAACCTAGCTAGTAAAAGTTCAGCATTGTTCTGTAGTACCACATTCTGTTTGAATCTCCCATTAAATGGCTCTATTAGGTAAATATCAATGGCATATTAATTTCACCTGGATATGCCAAAGAGTTGATAGGTAAGGAGGAATTTTAATGTCACGACCACAGGATATCAGTTTAATGCAGGCTAAGCTAATAATTACTGGATTGTATACCACCCTTAACATAAACTCTTTGATCAAATCGTTTAAAATACCTCTTTGTTGGGAAAAGGCATTTTCTACTGCAAGAAGGACATATGACCTTAGAGAGATAGTTGATTAGTGAGTGGAGATGGTAGTTATGTCTAGAAGAAGTTCTTTTTTAGACATTCGAGTTTCACATAATAGCACAGGCACACAATGTAGTAGAACGTTAACAGATAAAAATAGGATAAAAATAAACTCAATTGTTATTTAATAGTTATATATATTGTTATATGTTAATTCTTACCTGTGTTATTAAGTAGGATGATATAAATGCCATCCTTACTATCTTGTTTGAATTGTTTTTGAAGGATTGATATCAGCTATCCCTACCTTCACGTCCTTTTTTGAAAGTTTTGTTCTTTATTTGTTTTTTAATGCAGTATTTCAATAGACATAGGAAGGTTGTATTATAACCAAGTTCTAAATACTATGAGGTTCAACTGTAATATTTATTGTTTATTTATTATTGACTGGTAATTCTATTTCACCCTGTACTTAAGCTTTTTAAAGGAACACCAAATATCTGTAAGAAAGCTAACTTCAATGGATAATGATAACATTGTTTACACTAAAATTATTATTTTTTCTTTTAATTACTACTAGTTAATAAAACTTATAAAAGTGGATACTCCGTTTGAAACTATGTCACTTCAGTGAAATTGGTTGACATCATTCTTTTAGTTTTTAAGTTATCATCTAATAAAAAAAAGAAGCAGAAGAAAGAAAAACAAGAAATTCAAACTTTTTGCTATGATACTTACAGAGATTTCCAGAGCTTGTGACTCAGTTATTACATAGATATTGTTATAAGAAAGAAAACTTTATAGTATTGTAAAGTTCTGATGACCTATTGAGGAGATAAATAAAATACTATTTCAATGAACAATCCGAGCCATCCCTGCATAGGCAGTGCTACCCCCTTGCCTGATACTGCGATGATAGGAATTATTAATGATTTTGACCAGTTTTTGTTCAATACAGGAGAACACTTATAGGGTCTGTGATGTGTAAAATAGCGTCACATTCTAGTTTTAAGAGCACTGTCAAATCGTTCTACTACAGAAGTTATGTGCAGTAAAGAAGTAAAAGTCTTGTTTCTTGAGATAATATTGAAACAGACGATTAGGAAATTCTGTTCCAACATCTCTTTGGAACTTACAGGATTATCGACCCTGTTTTAAATTTGTTTGAAAGTTTGAATGATGTTTCACGTTTTTTAGCATTAAGAGCGGAACAACCCATGCGCATTTAAAAAATACGTCGATACACGTGAGTAAATACTTAAACTGATTGTTACAGTGACTTAGATTGGAGAGATCCATCAAAGTAGCCTATCCCAGAGTGGCTCAGCGGTAAGTTTGTAGAATCATAACGCTGAAAATTGGGATTCAATAGCTGTGGGGGACACAACACAGATAGCTCATTCTGTAGCATTGTGCTTAACAACAAACAAACAAACAAAGTAGGCAGCCATTGCTCATCGATTTCTGAGACGTTCACTCGGTTTCTTAAAAGTTTGTATCGCACTAGTTTGTATAGTGTGTATTTAGCCCCACGTTCTTTAACTTGTTCTAAAGTGAAGGATTTACATACTTTACAGACCCAAATAGGGGTTATTCTCTATCATAACTGGCATGATGAATAGAATTATAATAAATAGATTGTAGCGCTTGAACCACGAACTGATAATTCTACTTTCACTTTAATGAGATCTGTAGCTGGTGAAAAAGACGTTCTTGCAACTGATTTAACATCTTCGTTTTATCATCTATGGATAATGTGTGATTTTGTATCACAGAATGTATTTCGTGATCTATTGAATTAACACTTGTCGCACTGGTGTCTTTCACAAGCCTTAGGTCGATAGAGCGAGGGATACCAGTTCTTCAGGAACAATATTCATTCGTCGAGTAATGAAAGTAAAACAACTACAAGTAATGGTAGAAACTCTTATTTATGTATTAGTAAATGTTTAACTGAAGCTTTCTTGGTTGCTAACGTTCTCAATAATGAATTGTGTCGTTAAATTTCTGTTTATTTTTTTGTTTGTTTGTTTGTTTGAAGTGAGGCTATATGGGCTATATGTGCTCTGCCAACCACGGGTATCAAAACCCGGTTTCTAGAGTTGTAAGTCCGCAGACATACCGCTGTGCCACTGAGGGGGGAGGCTGTTTTTGTATATTTGTTATGGGAATGTTACCCCTTTAAAACATTTATAGTACATTCATAGGAACATCTAAAGAAATTATTTTTAGCTTCGGCAGTTATTCCTTTCATATTTTCACGTATTGCTTAAAATAATGCACGGAGTAATTCTTGATATTGATTAACTTTAAGAGTCTAACATTTCATAATTAGAGACAGCTAACACAGATAGCTCTCAAGTAGCCTTTCGCAAAATTCAATAAAGAAACAAAACAAGCCATTAGAGAACCTCTCTCATTTTTTTATGTATAGCTACTTTTTAAGAAATTGTTCTTTAACGGTTTTGTACAAAATTTCGTGTGTTTAAAACAAGCATTAAAAGGATCATATGAGCCAACAAGTCTTCATCTTGTAATATTTCGCATACTTTAATTAACTCAACTAACAGAAATAATTTAATAATTAATGAAATGGAATACAGAACGTAAGATTTCGAAATTAATTCAAAGTACATAACATGATAAAAGGGCTAAAGGATTGTTTGTTTGTTTTGAATTTCGCGCAAAGCTACACGAGGGCTATCTGCACTAGCCGTTCCTAATTTAGCAATGTAAGACTAGAGGGAAGGCAGCTAGTTATCACCACCCACCGCCAACTCTTGGGCTACTCTTTTACCAACGAATAGTGGGATTGACCGTCACATTATAACGCCCCCACGGCTGAAAGGGCGAGCATGTTTGGTGTGATGGAAATTCGAGGGCTAAAGGAACTGAACTTAAAGTTTTATCTATCCTCATATGTTTTAGATCCAAAAAGCAAAATGTGATAAATACATCTTCAGAAATAAAATGAGTGCAATAACCAAAATAATATATGTCGTGGGAGCAGATCCTAGATTCCTAGATTAGATTTTTTATCACGTTGCAGATAAATAAAACTGCAAAGATTTTTCCTTTAGTTTTTTATTTTACACAATTTGAGAATATGAAAATGGTCGTAATATATATTTTAGCTGTCTTCTTAAACTGGGTACTAAACATTAAAGAATTTATATTTCAATATTTTGTGTATAAGCTAGCGCATAGCCCTTCAAAAATGACGGGATAAGTACTAAAACCCCCACCCCATAACTAACTGAAATAAATAAATTTTGCGAAATCAACTTTGACCAACAAAAGAGACAGAAAAGTGCAGTCGAGGCAATCAAATGTCGCTAAATTCCTTTGTGAGCCAATCAAAATTAAGATCATTCATGAAATATATTCGTTGTGTATTCATAGAATAATTATTGGTAAAAAATCAGTTAGATTAATAACTTCTAATACACATAAAAGCCAATGCGTTTTGGTAACACTACGTTACAACAATGGCTTTTATGTCATGTTGCTTAGCAACAAAAGTATAACCTAATATTGTTGTTAATCTATGTACTGAAAGTATAAATGAAACATTTGTTGATTTCTTAATTTAGAGTCACCATTGATTAAACAGGTTTGTTTTTATTAAAAATGTTGGTGATATAATAGAAAATAGTTTAATTCAGAAACGATTTAAGTTTAAAATATAATCGATATTTTTACTTTCATGATAACTTTTATGCACTTGGCTCTAGGCTAGGTGATCCTACACTATGTCTTCACTTTAGGCTTATTGTACCAACACTCACTACACTTATAAGGTTTCATGGCACACACCCCACGGTCCCCTTGCACCCCCGTCACTAAAATTGTAATGGGTAGACAGTAATCGAACTATTCTATCTGGATAAATGCATTTTGGCTTTTATTGCTCCCGTATTTCGAGAAATCAAGCAGGATGTGATGTGACACACACTGGCATTTATATAGTTACGATATATTTTTACAAATACGTGATCAAATTCATATACAATATGACTTTTCAAAGTGTATATATAGGCCTTATCTCATGCAAAATGTTGTACTCCTGATGGTAAGACAGTAAGACGTCAAAATATGTAGTGTATATAAGACTGTTGCCTGTCTCACAGTATTTTGTTTTATCTTTATACATTAAAATTATTTAGTAAAACAATCTTTACTGTATTTTGAGATTGCGAATAGTCTCGTATCTAAATTTTCATTGTGTAATATTAAACGTTGGACTTATTTCTTTAATACATCTGTGTGAAAACGTACACAAGTGTCGTCCTTATTTTATTAAGATATGTAAATGTTCATATTTATGATTTCTGTTTGAGTCATTATTTTCCAACCTTATGAGACTGCATCAACACAAGGAATATAACTCACTTGGCAAAAGCCTTCAATATATATATATATATATATTTGACTTCTAGATTTAATTGAAAATGAACTTTGTAAGTATTAACTTGTTGCTTATGAAGACTGGCCATAATAGCCCTTACTTCTTACTTTTGGAAAAAAGCAACAGTTAGTGCAAATTTAAAAATACAATCACAATGAAAATGCAAGGTAATGGGGAAGCACAAATAAAATAAAACATTGTCGAAATCAACACTTTGTTAGTTCTAGGAAGAGTAACTAAAGTATCCAGGTCTAGCATAGGCATTCCTTGCCATGTATCAAGGTGAAGCTAGGCCAATTCATATCGAAGAGTGCATGGATGCACTTAACCTGTGATACTTGTACGAGCAGTTAATTATGCAGATAGGTGTGCTGTACTCTCGTTATCAAACACCGAGTTTTGGTTCTTAGCCTATACTATAGTGTTACGACAGCGGAGGTCACGTGACGCTAGTAACACGTCATGCACTTCTCGAGCGTTCACGTCCCTTCCTGACTTCTCGAGAGCTTACTAGATTCGGTGTTCTTGTATATATATAAGACGGTCACAAAGTGACGGCAACAATGTGTAATTGAACTGAGTATTGTTGAGTCGAGCACGCGACTGTTGAAATTAAGTGTATCGCAAAGTTATATTCAGAAAGAATAAACCAGTTTCATTTAAGAAAGGACTTCTGTCGGTAAAGTTTCTTCGGAAAGAATTTTTACGGAAAATTAACTAACGAACGGAGACGTAACAATAGCTACTGGGCCCTAGACCTCTAAGGCAAGAAATTCTCCTGGCTTTGCGTACAACAAACACTGGAGGGCGCCACGGTATTACTCACACTTATGCTAACATTCTATGGATATTCTTCTAGCCACAGTTAAGTCTAGATGTTAAGAGCTTGTGTCAACACTGTACAGTGTCCCACCAAGAGAAAATTCGACCAAAACAGGATAAACCTCAGCAGAGAATTGTTGGTTATTGTCAGTCCACTTCTGGAGCTGGAGCGAGGTTATCAGTATAAATTCTTGGTTATCTACTACTTCACAAAGTGGCCCGAGTCTTATCTATTGGTGGGCACATCAGCACAGTCCATAGTTGATACTAGTGATTAAGCACTGGATAAGACGGTTCAGAGCTATTTAATGATACACAAAACAAATATTCTACGTTCCACTCATTCTTTACAAAAATATGTCTAAAAAGTTTCAAAGTAATACTAAGACCTAAAAGTAATATGTTTGAAAATGTTATGGATTTTTAAATAAATCGAGAAATGACGTATTTTATTTTAAGATGAATTGACAAAGTGAATAATTAGATATTTCTTGAAAGAAAAAATTGACTATTTTTATCTCATTTGTTTTGTGTCTGTCACCAAAAAAAGTAGATGAAATTATTTCAAAAATAATGTCAATATTTTGGAACACATTAATAAATTTATATTCAATTAAATAAAAGTTAAATTATTTCAAAATTGTAATATCTATCTTGAATTTAAGGGCAAGGGCTGGATGGTCCCGGTTTCTTTACTTGGAAATCTGATCACCCTATTTACGTACTACATTGTGGAGTTTTTACTTGATTATCAACAGTTAGGACAGACATTTGGTTAAAAGATTACTGACTGAAAGGAACTGAGGATCCTTGCTTTTCAAGCTATCAATTGCTGTTCTACACACAGTGTATGCACTATATTATGTGATTTACACTTGATTACCAACAGTTAGGCAAGTTAGTAGCTGTTTTTGCTATCTGAGCTATTGGGTGGTATTGCCCAACAAAATGTATGCACTGTATTCTTATAACTACCACTCAGTTGTAACTTAGGATGGCTGGACTGAGTAGATGTAACATTTAGCACATCAACATTTTACACAACTGACGATTGTTACTAGAAGTTTGAAAACTGTGATGACAGGGTATACAACCCTTCTTTTTTAAGCTGATCAGCAGAATTTTATTGAGAGATATCTGCCAAATATCGAGTGATAGCTGCTTAATCGTTATAAGTTATGACGATTTCTTGACTTTGAGACTGACAAAACCAGAAGGGTTTAACAGCCCTTGCTTCTGAGCTGTCAAACAGTTTCACAATAAATAATATCCCTAAGGTATAACATGATAGTTGATTGATTATCATAAGCTATTATGGTCATGTGGTTGAAAGGTCACTGAAATCGTTGCTTTTAGAGTAACTGAGTGATTTTCCTGAATGAAATCTCGTCTGATGTTTCAAAAGAATCAGTAGCTTGATCTAGCTGAGGATCAACGTAACATACCGCATGATCCTCGATAGATTCTCTTCAGTACACTTTAATGTGTATATACCTTTTCTGTGTGCATTGAGGGAGTTGTGTTTCCTATTAGTGAAAGTTTATATATATGCTACCATAATAGCATGAATGTTAATTATGGCTGATGATAATTCTAGCTGAAATGTCTTTGTTTAGCCGAATTCTGCCAGTAATTATTCCTTTCTTGGTCGTTGAAAAGAAAAAAATCATCAGTTTGATGGTTTGTAGATGTCAAAACATTACAGAACACAATTTGAAACATAATTTATGGTAAGTAACTCGAGATGGCTACCAAAGTAATTTATGAAGTAATTTCCATGCATGTTGGAGGCAGTCTGTTATAAAATAATTTTGTATATGACAAAGTGTTATGATGATATATGTACTGTACATAGCAATATAAATTTATAAATATATGTGTATGTTCTCACATGCATCTATGAACATTACTTAGAGACCTGATGATAAAGTCATTCATGAGTGTTATCTAATATGAATAGATCAATTACTCAGAACACAACTGTTAAGAAACGTGTGAATAGAAGTAAGGGATTTGATTTGAACTTTAATAATTTATAATATGAAGTTAATTGTGGTTACTAACCTGAAAGGTACTGTATCATAATATAGTGTACATGTTATTTTCATTAACACTAGGGAGAAAATGTTTTGATTTTTTGGCAGGTATTGCATTTTCATGGAAAGGTAAGAGTAACAAAGAAACTCACATCAAATCAGAGATAAAATGCAGTTCTATCTATTGTTTGTCAGTAAAAGTAATTCAAGATATTTCGATCAGAATGAATCGAAATACTTATGAGTTGTTGAAATTATTAATAGATTATGAAATTCACTGACATCATCGCGAATGTAAACTTGTACCCCGTATTTTATTTGCTTATGATGAAATATTTTCAGTCATTCAGATTGAAACACTTTATTTATAAGTGCACAATTTTACTGAATATTTTTTAACGTCCGTTTAATACAAGATACAATCAAAGATTGTGCTAATAGGGGTAAGAAAGTAACACTTACATAGTGAAACTTTTGTAATTTCACCAAATAACATTAAACTTCTATTTGAAAGAAAAACAAAAATAAAGAAGAGATGATGTAAGTGTTAACTGATTTGCACAGTCAGCTCCACAGGTGTTAGGGATATATGTTCTACAGGCAATATAAGGTGTGAGAACAATTTAAACCTGCAGAAATGTTGATTGACAAAGTGATAGTTTTATCAACTTGGGTCTGAAATGTAGTTTATGCCAGATCATGTTTGTAACTAAATTGTTAAAACTTTTTAAATCTGCACTCCTTGTTGAACTTCTGACCAATTAGAATTCATTTGACTTTACATTTTCGATCGTAATTTTTCCTCTTTCAGATCAAAATTATTAACCCTTCTGACAATATTGTTTTCTTAGCTAGCCAGCTGGGATTTCATTACATACTATCTCAAACTTCCAATTACCCTAAGCCAATGTAGAATGGGAGGACACTACAGACATCACTATGGACAGAATTTCTTACGCAACGATGTTGAGGACCTGCACATTATGACCATCCTCAAGACACCTGGAACCAGCCTAGACCTCGAATCATTGAAACCAATGAACGAGAATGCGTTCTTTGGTGGCACATTAGGAATTGTTGATTTAGTTGATGGGCTGGTCCTTAAGTCTTCAAAGACTGAGCAGCCCCAATGGTTACCATTCTATCTGGCTAGTCCAGGCTGCCAGCAGCAAACCCAACCACTGTATATTCAATATCATCACTACCCACTACTATAGTGTAGCCTCACCTCCAAGCAGCCCAACTCCAGGTTACCACTCGACAAACAACTCTAGTGATAGTGAAGGAAGAGGAGAGAGGAAGCAGAACTAGCAATAGGAAGATGATTTTAGCTAGTAAGGTGTATTGTTGGAGGATACACCGTGATAAAATGTAACAAGTGCCAAATGTATAAACACCTACAGCTAGACTGCTATATAACAAAACCTAAAAATACCTTTCCAAAGCTGAACTAGTGAGGTCATGAGTTGCAATGGTTGCTACATTCGTCACTAGGATTTTGGTGATGAACAGAGGTACCTCAACATCATTGGTCACAAGACCACCACCAGAAGAGTAGTCCTGTGATTCACCCCAGGAATGGCCAAAGATATAATTCACCACATTACCACGAATGATAGTAATAAACAAGCCATGCGTGGATCAAATTCCATCACCAATGAACGATACTGCCATTGCCAGGAACAAGTACCAATGTGGACTGATGCCTGGTTCTTGTATAACTGAGAAGATTGGATGCAGAGATGCTCAGAGCTTTCATCGCAATTATCAGAAGAGGTCTATTAGTTACACATTGATCTGGTTCAGACCCTTCAGGTCCTGGAAAAGGCCAAGGAAATCATCCACCAAAACATCACTGTGAACAAAAGAGCCATAATTGCAATGGAAATTATT
The DNA here is from genome assembly GCF_000517525.1 of Limulus polyphemus. Lineage (NCBI taxonomy): Eukaryota > Metazoa > Arthropoda > Merostomata > Xiphosura > Limulidae > Limulus > Limulus polyphemus. Next base: position 46,059 of record NW_013668501.1, on the reverse strand, counting down.
CTAAAGGGGCTAAAGGAAAATAAGTTAAGAGCTCAAACTTCCTTGTGCTGAGAGAGGATGTTAAGTAATTTATATATATATATACAGTAATTTATATATGTATGTGTGCAAATAGTAAGTATCATAGTTGTATTCTGTATTGTTTTATTTTTTCTATCCCAGGTGTTATTATCTAATCTTATCATATGTATCTGACTGGTCGTGTCCTAACTTTTGATTTATATATTTTTGAATATACCAATTTGTTTGCATTGAACATAATTTCGTTTTACCTTTCACATGTGTTTAAAATAAAGTGAATTTTGAACTGTTTCTTTGTAATGTTGTTGTTTTTATATATGTATTGACTCCTTTGTTAAATGATGTTATTGTGCAAACTAGTTAACAGTATATGTTAAAGTTTTATTTAATATCTATAACAAGCGTTTGCATGTTATTATTATTATGCCTCATTTGTAATGATTCGTTGTTAAAGGGTTATTTTATTACAAATACAGCTTTTACAGTAAGGAAGATTTGTTTTTAGAACAGGTACGGCGTTTCAATCACTAGTGCAATCATTCTCAAGTACTTTCTGATATTTAATGATCTTAGAAGTTTATTGGAAACATTTTTCTATTTTTCTAATTACCTGTTCTATCCTTGATAATAAAGCATTACCAAAAACTACATGCTTCATTAGTAAGAGCATATCTATGTTTTCCATAAAAAAAGTAATTAAAGTTAAATATTTCTTTATTGTTTGATTGTAAAGTGGTATATTATCATTAAAGTTATATCCCCTACCTGTTCGAGCAGAATAAGATTATCCCCTTAAAATTACTGGAATATGTATTTATTCTTAACCGATGAAGATAGGCGTGGATTTAACATATCGAAAATACACTTTTTTAAACAAAATTTCGGTGAAATGCCCTTCCTCAGGTCTACTTACCTGTAGTATGACCAGCTAAAACTGAGTCATCCTTCAAGCTATTGTATAGGTTCACTTAATAACTGGGTATTTGATCAACATATGAGTCATGAAGTGATTCTAAATCTCTTACTGAGTCGTGATGTTAAACAGAAAAATAGGACTGGACAGAAAGGGAAATACAAAATAAACGATCTTTATTACCACAATAAAACACTCAAACAGAGTGTGTGTACTTGCTGTTACTCACGCGGGACGATTATTTTTCCTGGATTCCTTATATTCAACTGTTTAAGTTGAATTCACGTACTAGACATTCTAAAAATCTAAATTCAACATTTCTTAGTTCACCAGAAACCTCTAATTTACCCCAGCAACTAGAGCTACCCCATGATTGGAGGTTGGTGAGATGAGGCCGTAATCTCTAGATGTCACATGAACTACCATTGAATGATATTGCTGCCAACATTCATGCAGAAGTGCAGTATCATAGCAATATCTCTCTCCCCGGGCAGAGCAGGTATTATCCACTCAAGAATAACAAAGGAACGAAGGTAACTAGAACTAAACCGACTTAACGCCTTTATTAACCATGCGTTATGTGAAAACTATATACATGCGCAGCAAATTATAAATTCAGATTATGTACTATGATATTACAAGAAGATAGGTTACATAGTATGTTCATATACCACCTGACTAACCTAAATAAAGTTTTTCTTGTGGCTTTTATGCATCTCGCGCTTACTGAAATGTCTTGTCAAAGAAACGCGTGTTTGCAAGTCATACAGTTTATATTACGCTGTGTCATTTATGTTATTTGTACAATCCTAAAGAAGAGCATTCGCTTAAAACGTTGTGTAATATTTTGGGTGGAGGGGGGACAAACTATTGGTGGAGGAGGCTGTGAACCCACTTTTTTTTAATTACTGTTGTACGACATGTGACATCAAACTTATGTCCACCAACTTTGACTCTTTTACTGCTGCAATTCTCTCCTCAACTATACTAACATTAAGAAAAACAAATCGAAGAGTTACGAGCCACGTTCACTATTTCTATAATACACTTTCAATTCATTCTAATAGGTTTCTTCTTATCAGCCTCCGGTGGCGCAACGGTAAGTCTAAGGGCTTATAATGCTAAACTTCTGGTTTTGATATTCGTGACGGGCAAAGCCCAGGTAGCCCATTGTGTAGTTTTGTACTTAGTAAAAAACAAACATTATTATTCTTATTAACTGAGCATGTGATGAAATACACAATTCAGTTCAAAGACCTCTTAGGAGACAAAAATATTTATAGATAATAAATTACATAGAATATTCAGTTTATATTAGTGTGTATCAAGTGGGTTTTAATTCTTCTTTCAACATAAAGAAAAAGACATAATAAAGTGATAAATAGCCGATCATTTGGTAAAATTAGAAACAACAGCGAAGAATAAGAATACCATTGTTCACAGCGCCCTATAAATTTTTCATTTCAATAAGCTACAAGTGCTGAAAACTGATGATGAAATGTTATTTTCTAAGTACCAGGTATCTCTCGTCCACAGTTGATTTCTTACGTGATTACGTGAAAAACTAAGCAACAGATGAGAAGATATCTACGTAGTTTTGTTTTTATAAAAGTATTTTATGATACCATGGCAACCATCATAAAAATATTACAGATAATGACGTTTACCACAAATAATATTATTTTATTTTTTATCAAATGGATGTCCACATATTTCAGAGACGGAAAACAATTTTTCACCACAAAACAATAACGATGCACCCTATGTGTTTACCACTCTTACTAGTATATTAGGTTTGCACGAAAGAAGCTTAGAACAAGGCTTTACGTCGGGTTAATAAAGGTATGTCGAAAGCATATTTGTTAACAGGCATCAAGGTGAAGATTTGCCCACCAGGTTATCTCTCCTATCATTTCGACAGCTTGAATCTTAAAATTCTGTTCACCAATGATATTAAAAATATTAATATTTAGCATTCTACAGTGCTTCAATAAGGAGAAAAACAATGGAAGTCATTATTTCGCAACCATACGCATACTAATAATTACATAGATCGGCATACATACCGTGTGTGAAGTGATGCATGCAGAACATCTTAGTGAATGGCGCCAACCAGATCTGGGATAAAGACGACCGACCGAAAAAAGGAGTCATACACATTAAGAAAGGCATTCTGTGGGAATCACTACCTGAAACCACTTATCCAGAGAAATGTATAATGTCATTAGAGACAGTCAGTTACAGCAGAACAGTTACATAACCCTCATAAACTACAATACCTTGTTGTTTTCCTTGATTTCTAATCTTCCTGGACAAATGTGCAAATTATTCTTGAAATAAATTAATATATGAACAAGCCTCCCCCCCAGTGGCACAGCGGAATGTCTGC
>NW_013668501.1:34150-41947 GCF_000517525.1 Limulus polyphemus | reverse complement strand
CACATCTTCACTGTCAGCAAGGTTTAGTAAATATGTGCTTTTCACTCACACCAAGCACAGCTTCACTGTCAGCAAGGTTTAGTGAATGTGTGCTTTTCACTCACACCAAGCACAGCTTCACTGTCAGCAAGGTTTAGTGAATGTGTGCTTTTCACTCACACCAAGCACAGCTTCACTGTCAGCAAGGTTTAGTGAATGTGTGCTTTTCACTCACACCAAGCACATCTTCGTTGTCACCACGGTTTAGTGAAATGTGTATTTAATTCACACCAAGCAAAGCTTCGTTGTCATCAAAATCACCACGACACATATAATTATTTTGATTATTTTTATTTATTGGTCTAATGTCCTATTTATTCTCTCTCTTCGCACTTCCACTTTCCGTAAAAACCTGGTTTCGATACTCGTGGTGAGCCCAGCACAGGTAGCTTATTGCGTAGTTTTGTACTTAACAACAAAACAAACGAGCAAACAATCCACTTCCCTAAGAAAATGGTATAATCTTACACATATATATATGTAACACATAAGACATTACATGATGGTCCAGTTCATCTAGGTCTCAACAGACCATCTTTTAGTTGAAACGATGTTTGTACCAGTCAACTACGAGAAATCAAGTTTTATAGTATTATATATAACGATTATCATGGCGAGGCGTGATGCCTGTCACGCCTACAACGTTGATAAGAACTGCAATGTAGTTATAGTAATTCCTGACTCAACGTGGTTTTTATGTATTAAATTGGCGTAGGCATTATTCATTATCCTGCCAACTGCAAGGCAAAAATTATGTATGATGTTAAGTATGAAGCTTGAACAAAAGGGCTTATTTTTAGAGCCTTTGACTTTCAGGATTAATTGTTTAATGTTTGTTACCTATTACTGTATTGCTTTGGCATTTAGCACCAATAAATTTGAATAAAGCCATAAACGTTTGTACATGATAGATAATGTCCGGTTCCTGGGACTACACTCAAAATACCGTGACGCGTCATTAATACAAAGTTGGACAACCTGGTGTACAATAACTAATAAATTACAATTGGCTTGTTATAGACTGCTTCTGTTGACAGAGCTCGCAAGACCTGTTGGATTATCACAATTTGTAACACACGTTTAATATAAATGGAAACCCACTCAACAGCGTGACTGGAGAAAATGATCTTGATATAGAGGTTGATAACTCACTAAGTCATCGAAGCATTGCTTTGTTTCTAGTGGTGAAATTCATTCGATTTTAAGATGTATTTATACATATATTGATTACAAGTGAAAAGCGGCAGTTATCTCTCTACACAAACTACTAGGTACATTTTACATGGAATATTGTGTACAATTTGGGTTTCCTTTAACTAATAAAGGATGTTAACTTATTAAAAAGGGTTCATAGAAGGGTTACTAGGATGATTCTGCAGATGGGTTATCTCATATGGATAGGTTAAGATCTCTGAACATCTTTTCTCTTGATAAAAGAAGTTTTACACGATTATGCCATGACAATAGGACGAGAGAACACAAGATTGAGATAAAAGACAGGCTAGGTTCAAGTTAAGACAGTTATATTCGTGTAACAGGGTGATAGGCTTATGGAGTGAGTTGGCGCCGTCAGTGGTGGAGCTGGCTCTTTACAAGAGTTTAAGAGCAGTATTGGTGATTTCTTGAAAAATAAAGATTGAGTTCAAATGTTTAATTTTCTCAAGGGTGGGTGTCAAAGGAAAGCGTTGCAAGACCAAATGATCCCGCGTTGTCAGTATATTACGTTATCATAATACACAAGTTTTAGTTAAAATAATATTTGTTTCAGTCTTTAACGACACACCACATCTTATGGTGTATTGTGTAGTATATCCAGCGTTTAGACAGCAGATATAAATAGGTAGTAATTAACAAATAAAATATATTGCCTTAGAGGATCCCACCCTAAAAAATCAATATAAAGGTAAAATAAAACAGCTTAAAGTGGGTTATGACTTTTTACTAAAACTGCAGTACAACTTTTTTTTAACGACAAACGTGGCCATCTTTAGGTACAAAACGTCAAACATTAACTTCAATAGCAGTCCCCCGGTGGGTAAGTGCTAAATCTATGAAAAACTAAAATCTGGGATTCAATTATCTGTGGTGGGCACAGCAGATAGCCCGATGTGGCTTTGTTTTAAGAAAACAAACTTAAATAACAGCCTCTCTGAAGGCTTGTAACGCTAAAAAGAGCGGTTTCTAGACTCATTGGGGGCACAGCATAGATAACCCGTTATGTAGCTTTGTGCTTAACTACAAACAAAGAAACAAAAACCTAAATAGCATATAACCTTACCGACATACACAAGGTCTCGAAAGTTGTCTTTATAATAAATATAAATTAACAGCAGCATTATAATTTATTTTTGCTTTCTTTCTTTATTTATTTTTATCATTAAAGCTTCTTCTATTTTTTAACATAAATTTCACTGTGAAAATTTGATGTGGATCTAATAAAACCATTACACAATGAACACGCAACGAAAAATGTTTTAAAATTAAAATAGCTTAGATCGTACACAAAAAAGAACACTTTTGACGTATCTTTGTACCCCACGACACCAAAGCATGATCAAGTTAATCTAGCATTAGAATATATATAGATATGAATGCTACAGAACCTTTTCTCGATGGCTCTACAAACATCCTTTTATTTTTGTAGCAAACTTTTTACACAGATAGAAGGCTTAAGTGTGGGTAGTACATTATCTCCAGGACTGTATATGATTAATATAGAACAACGAGCTATAGAAACGGCTGTGTATCCATCCACCCCCATGCTGGTACCGCTACCTCTGTGACGTGTTGTGAGGGTTTTTCACAGACGAGTACCAGATATGATTTTCTAAGCCATATGAGCAGTATTCACTCACTTATAAAATTCATGTGTGAAAAATAAAAATAGATACTAAGAAACTGTCATTTACATTAAATGGTAATCAGAATCAGCCCACTTGGCACAACAGAAGATGGGGACCGTTTTATATTTACAATTTGTAGCATTCTAATCTAGATAGAGAAATAGTAGTTATATTTGTTATTGTTTAGAAAACTGACATTTTCAAAAACTCTTTCCCTCACCCGGAGGCTTAGCGTTAGACCTCAGGGCTTAAGCACTAAAAATCGGGTTTCGATACCCGAGATGAACAGAGTAAAGATAGCTCATTGTGTATCTTTGCGCTTAACGACAAACAACCATTTAATGAAAAAACAGAAATACAAAAACATGAATTAAATATTAAAATATTTGAAAAATAATAACAACGAAAATATAAATGAAAATAAAACTATTGAAAATATATGCATCTAAGTAATCTAAATGGAATTTTACCGGCATATGGATATGATACGTAATGTATTATTGAAATTTGGAGACAGGTTTCAAAAACACATAAAATTATTAAAACAATAGTTTTATTTATAGAAAATCCATGTAAAAAAGTTAAGCTTTTTATTAAAGAAAGTCTATACAAATCCCTACGATCAGGAAATGTTTTTTTTGTTATTAAGCACAAACCTACACAATAGACTATTTGTACTGTGCCCATAACGGGTATCGAAACACCATTTATAGCGTTGTAAAGCTTGTCTCTGAGCCACTGGAATTATTATGAAGCACTATTAGTGTTCATCAAAATGGTATTTTAAATATCTCCTCAAAAGGTCATCACAACTTCCCAATAATACACAGTGTTTCCTATTATAACAGTATGTATGTAATGCCTGAGTCACAAGTTCTGGAAATGTCTGTAAATGTCATACCAAAAAGATTAAATTTCTTGTTCTTCTTTCTTCTGCTTCTTTTTTATTAGATGATAACTCAAAAACTAAAACAATGGTGTCAACCAATTTCACTGAGGTGACATAGTTTCAAATGGAGTATCCCCTTTTATAAGTATTATTAAATAGTTGTAGTTAAAAGAAAATATAATAATTCTAGTGTAAACGATGTTATTCTTACCCCTTGAAGCTAGTTTTCTTACAAATATTGAGTGTTCCTTTAAAAAGCTTAATCACAGGGTGAATTAGAATTACTAGCCAATAATAGATATACAATAAATATTACAGTTGGAACCTCATGGTATTTAGAACTTGGTTATAAATACAACCTTCCTATGTCTATTGAAATACTGCATTAAAAAACAAATAAAGAACAAAACTTTCAAAAAAGGACGGGTAGGGATAGCTGATATCAATCCTTCAAAAACAATTCAAACAAGATAGTAAGGAGGGCATTTATATCATCCTACTTAATAACACAGGTAAGAATTAACATATAACAATATATATAACTATTAAATAACAATTGAGTTTATTTTAAGAAACAAGTAAAGAAAATTTTTTTTCAGAAATGAAGTAAATGTAGGGATAGTTAATATCAATCCCTACATAACAGCAGAGGCAAGAATGAACATATAGCAATATATATATAACTATTAAATTAAAATTGAGTTTAATTTATCTTATTTTTGTCTGTTAACATTCTACTATTTGTGCCTATGCTATCATGTAGGGATGATGCAAAATCATATGTCTCTGTTATCTTGTTTGCATTGTTTATGAAGAATTGATATGAATATTTAAGTAAAGAATATGATGATGTCTACACATCTGAAACGTGACGCACGCAACTTGAACAGTAGTATATTAAGGAACACGATACCCCCTCCCCCTCACACATTCATAAGCACTACACACATAACAAACATCAGGTTGAAATAAAGGAACTATAAAATAATGCATGCTCATGTCGGGTAAGATTTTATGTTATTTATTATTTGATGTTTTCAGTTTAATGTTTGTACTTGAAGATGGCCACAAGTATAGATTGGTAACTTTACTCCCTTTTTAATAAAAATGCTTGCCCACTTTAGTTGCTTTATTTTGCATTTTAATAAAGTACTAGTTGTGATTACTCGAAATGGTGTTTTAAGTGTTTTACACTCACAAAAAAAGAAACCTATCATTATGTAGGTATTCTGTAGGCATTTCGCCACAACTGAATTCTTCGTATTTTTAGCCGACATTAGGCAGCTGATACAAAGTTGAACAGAGTTGTTTAAATATGAAAGAATAAACCATTCCAAGCTTTAACTTGTTGTTAAACAAATATTTAATTAACTTTTTAAACAAAGTTGTGATTACTGTTTTTGTTTCTTGTTTGGCACGTAAAGAGAAAAGGAAGGTGATGGTATCTATGCGTAGTGTATGATGTTTTTGCTTTTGGTTTGGTCTATGCCCTCTCACAGTGACTCAGAAGTAAGTCTGAAGGCTAAAAATCGGGTTTCGATTCCCGTTGTGGGCAGAGTACAGACAGCCCATCGTGTATCTTTGTGCTTAACAACAACCAAAACAAACTAAATATTAGGACTACTTGTATTAATATAGTTGATCTTAAGATCATGCGTCCTCTAACTAACATAAAACATTGAAAATATAAATTACAAAAGTATAATGTCTCATCATTGTTTTCATGAGTTGCTGTACTCAGTAAGTCGATTCTATTGCAATTACAGACCTTTTTAATTGTTGTTTGTTTGTTCTAAATATGGTAAATCACAATACCCGTGGTGGGCAGAGCTCAGATAGCCCTTTATGTAGCTTTGCGCTTAATAACAAACAAGCCAAGCTCCACTAATCAAATTTACGTTTCATTCGACTTCCAAATAATAATATAACTTTTAATTACAATTAAGGCATCAATTGTAAGAATAATGGCACCTTTCCTATCAGACTTTTAACTGATATCTGATGATTTGACTGTTAAAGGTAAATGTTAACAAAATATGTGCACTTAAACTTTAATTTTAAGACTGTAATGAAGTTGTTTTTACACAGGATTCGGCTACTGGCACGTTTGTATGACAACACAGAAATTTTGACACGTATTCCTACTACGATTGATATAAGAAAAAAAAATCATCTATGTTTCCGTTAATTCATACCTGAAACTAAATCCCCTAAAGGGTTGAAACAATCTAACAAGATCCAGGACAGTTCCAAGAGTAATCTCGAGAAGTGATTATTTTATATTAGCTTGTCGTAAATAAATGAACTCGATATATTTCTCTTCCTAAGCCTTAACTGGCATCGAACAAGAGGCCAATGTATGCCTTAAAAGAGTAACACTTTCACTCAGGTTTTAAAATTACTAACATAGTTTTCTTTCCTTGACGCTGTGGTTTTTGGTTATAATAGTAAATTATATTCAAATATAATAATAATAAATAAATAAATATTTGATGTTAATAATAATAATGTTGTGTTATTAATCCTCACCTGTTAAAAGCTGATTGGTAAATTACTTAAATTTAACTGATAATAATTACAATTCACTTAATTAGTCTAGTTCACACCATAATAATCGCTGTTCATGAAAGTTCATTATATAAATAACTCTTATATCAGTACTATGTATGTCGCATCTCACCAGGCCTGATGAGTACTTCCGAAAGGCCTCATCGGCGATGGATGTCGCAGATGTAGTATGGTTGACGTATGAAATATATTCCTTTAACTTTACTCTTAAGGCTTTATAATCATAACGAAACTCTCACGACCCCCCCCCCCCCCGTCTACACACACACCTATGGTTCAGTGGTTGGTCTGAAGGTTTACGCTAAAAATCTGGTTTCAGTACCTGTGGTGGGCACATCACAGATAACCCATTTTGTAGCTTTATGCTTCACAACAAAAACAAACAATCAGCCTTTGATGAAACGTACTGTATCATAACTACGATTAAATATAAGCTTCTGATAACGATCCAATAGAAATAATTACTTTACATCTGAAGCCTGAAATCTTATACAAACTTACCTCAAAGTGACGATTCTCAAAATCATTAATTAACAAAACCATTAAACCTACTTTTTCGCTTACAATTAACCTACCAAAAGCTCTTCTAAACAGCATATTCCGTATTTTTACACTTCAGTCTTTTTTTCGTTTTATTAAGGATTTCTCCTATGTGTAATTTTCAGAGGCTTAACACAGCTTATGTTGCTTTGACCATCATTGCCTCTTGTATATTGTCGACACTAATAGTTTCTGCAATGATATTCTACAGAGTGTAGGCCTTAAAACTCTTTTTTAAGTTTTTCTCGTTTACAAAAGATCTAGCAACGCTTCATTTATTTAAACATTCCTAACTGAGTTTGAACTAATTTATGCCCTGGTATGGCCTAGTGATTAGGGCGTTCGACCACCAATCTGCGGATCGTGGTATCGAAACCTTGCGCCAAACATGTTTACCCTTCAGACAGTTTTTAAACTCTTAAATTTGAAAGACGTCATTCTTCGATGAAAAAAAGGCGAACTTATGGGTACATATTGATACTTCGCCAGCTTCGTAGCGGCTCGTTACGGAGTAACAACTAAACAGAAACACATTTGGTGCCCTCTGCGATTATTTTGTGTTCAAAGAGTGAGCGCTTTCTGTCCAGAATGTGCTGCAAATTGAGAGGAAAGGAATAACCGAAAGAAAAAAATGATACTTTAGTATCATGTGCAAAACTGGCACTATGGGATACCAGCCAAACATGCTCTTCAGTGGACGACTTTTGGCGATGTTACTTTTCATGTGTTGAAATCGCATTCATAGTTCAGTGTTTTCACAGTTAACTATCAACTCATTGTTGCCCGGCATGGCCAGGTGGATAAGGCGCTCGACTCACAATCTGAGGGTCGCGGGTTCGAATCCGCATCCCACCAAACATGCTCGCCCTTTCAGCCGTGGGGGCGTTATAATGTGACGGTCAATCCCACTACTCGTTG
>NW_013668501.1:28342-33230 GCF_000517525.1 Limulus polyphemus | reverse complement strand
TAACTGTTTTCCTCCTTTGTTTAACATGCTGATGATTTTTAACTGTTTTCCTCCTTTGTTTAACATGCTGATGATTTTTTGCCTATATTTAGAAACTGGGATACAATCAGTTTTAAAATATAGGTTAAAAAAGCCCCTTAACTTTATGTTGATATAGTATTTCTGATTATCATGTTTAACAAGCAATATTTGATTGTTACTTCAGGGGAGCTATGTTCTCGGTGAAAATCAGCAGTTGTAACTATTATTCAAAGGTAGTCGAAATGAATTGTGCTTTTTGGTTGGAAAGTCCGTTATAGTTAGTGTCAACTGGGAACATCAGTTCGAAACCATCTTATTTGGATCTTTTGTAGGATGCATTTAGATACCTATTAAATTATATATTAGAAATCTATGGGCAGTTTTGACTTTGAAAGAACTACTTTTGGTGTTTTTAACAGTTCTAATGTTTTAAGTTACGTTGTCTTGTTTCTGGGTGGTTTATCACTATATCCATTGTTTGATGTCTTCTAGTTTTTCAACAGACTTTTTCATATCATTAATCTTAACTGTAAAACCATTAAACAGGTAACATTCATTTCTATTGAAGAAATTCGATATAGTTTTACTGGTTTAACTGCTCATAACAGAAGCAAGAGAAAATGCTTGATTGACTTCAAAAACCTGTTCTGTAAGATAGCTTTAAGGTAAAGCAGATATATCAAGGTTTTGTTAATACAGCTGTTTTGAGTGTTTCGCTTAAGTCTTACACAAATAGAATTTTTCATCAGTAACACGCTTTATTGAATTCTCAACAACAACAAAACAATTAAATGTTAACAAAAACAGCTAGAACAGCCAGCAGACTGTTCTAGATAGGATAAGAAAATATCTTAAATATTCTTCAAATCTCCCAAGGCCATAAAGACTTAGTAATTACATTTCATTAAAACTTTTAATGTTTCAAATTTTAAATATTAAACTATAAAGTATGAAAAGGTAACGTTAACTTAAGTCTGATAAATTTTGCATATTTATTCTGGTCAAACAGGTGACCTAATACTGAAATCAGTTTGGTTTAACTTTTCACGCAAATGGTCAGTTGAGTAAGAAAATGAAATCTTTTACGAAACTTATTTTCTTCAGGAGAGAGTTCCTACTTGTTGAATACTGACAAGATGATACAATCACTACTAATCTTGTCTGTCAGATGGATAAAAGTAACAGTTTGTATCCACACTGTTTTAATCACTGATGTTACTCTTCCAAGTATCTGGATTCCTTTTTCCCCGTGCTATATATATATATATATAATATAAGTTACTTATTTTTATTAGTGGCGTTTTAAATCACATTCCATCAAAATCAGTTTTTATTATATATTTTTAATAATTGATAGCAAATGTTATCCACGACTGAATAATTCATTTAAAAATGTAATAAAACAGATAAGCTGTTTAGGTGAGCTTATATTTAAAAAAAATTAATTTAACAGAACACTGTTTGTTACATGACCATGTAATTCTAGACTTATTTTTATATTCAATTATGTTACTTTAATACATTTGACATCATTGAGTAATATGCCTAACCATTAATGATAGCCTCCATAACCATGTGAATCAGCTGGAAGTCTGACGTAATATCCAAATGGAGCGAAAGCATGGTAGCCATATCCTTTGGAAGGTCCTCTATAAACTTTGATGCTAACACCATCTCCATAACCTTCAGCGTTGGTAGAAGCTGTATAGACCAAAAGAAGGCATACGGCCACAAGTAGAATCTATTACAAGGAAAGATAAGAACGACATTATAAAAAGTAATATAACATTCATTGACGTCTATCATAAATTCTGACAAATATTATGTAACTAAGGATAGGCTATTAATCACATTTAAAATCTAAAGAAATATATGATATAAACAGTGATAACCATTATTACTGACAGAGAATGTAGGAACCAGGAACAGTGTTAACTATCATTACTGATAGAGAATGCAGAAAGCAGGAACAGTGTTAACCATCGTTACTGCCCGAGAATGTAAAAACTAGAACAGTGTTATCCATCATTACTGACAGAGAATGTAGAAACCAGGAACAGTGTTAACCATCATTATTGAAAGGGAATGTAGAAACCAGGAACAGTGTTAACCATCATTACAGAAAGGGAATGTAGAAACCAGGAACAGTGTTAACCATCACTACTGACAGAGAATGTAGAAACCAGGAACAGTGTTAACCATCACTACTGACAGAGAATGTAGAAACCAGGAACAGTGTTAACCATCACTACTGACAGAGAATGTAAAAACCAGGAACAGTGTTATCCATCATTCTGACAGAGAATGTAGAGAATAGGAACAGTGTTATCCATCATTACTGACAGAGAATGTAGAAACCAGGAACAGTGTTAACCATCATTACTGACCGAGAATGTAGAAACCAGGAAGAGTGTTAACCATCATTAGTGACAGAGAATGTAGAAACCAGGAACGGTGTTAATCATCATTACCGACAGAAAATGTCGAGAGTAGGAACAGTGGTAACCATCATTTGTGAGAGAGTATGTAGAAAGCAGGAACAGTAGTAACCATCATTACTGACAGAGAATGTAGAACCAGGAACAGTGTTAACCATCATTACTGACCGAGAATGTAGAAACCAAGAATAGTGTTAACCATCACTACTGACAGAGAATGTAGAAACCAGGACCAGTGTTAACCATCATTACTGACCTAGAATGTAGAAACCAAGAACAATGTTAACCATCATTCTGACAGAAAATGTCGAGAGCAGGAACAGTGTTAACCATCATTACTGATCGAGAATGTATAGGAACAGTTCTAACTATCATTACTGACCGAGAATGTAGAAATCAGTAACAGTGTTAACCATCATTACTGAACGAGAATGTAGAAACCAGGAACAGTGTTAATAATCATTACTGAACGAGAATGTAGAAACCAGAAACAGTGTTAATAATCATTACTGAACGAGAATATAGAAACCAGGAACAGTGTTAACCATCATTACTGACCGAGAATGTAGAAACCAGAAACAGCGTTAATAATCATTACTGAACGAGAATATAGAAACCAGGAACGGTGTTAATCATCATTACCGACAGAAAATGTCGAGAGTAGGAACAGTGGTAACCATCATTTGTGAGAGAGTATGTAGAAAGCAGGAACAGTAGTAACCATCATTACTGACAGAGAATGTAGAAACCAGGAACAGTATTAACCATTATTACTCATAGAGATTGTAGAAACTAGGAACAGTGTTAACCATCATTACTAAGAGAATATAGAAACCAGGAACAGTGTTAACCATCATTACTGACAGAAAAAGAAGACAGAAGGAACAGTAGTAACCATCATTACTAACCGAGAATGCAGAAACCAGGAACAGTATTAACCATTATTACTCACAGAGATTGTAGAAACTAGGAACAGTGTTAACCATCATTACTGTCAGAGAAAGAAGAGACAAGGAACCTTGATCTCTAAGAAAGCATATTGATCAAAAACAAGAGAAGAAGCTTGAACAATGTTTATGGCATAAATGGTGTTTCTAGTGTCATTACATTCAAATTTAACTCAGTACTTTAGTAATCGATAGATATATTCAACTCTTTATCGATCCAATATCCAAACCTACCTGCTGGTATATGCGAGTCGACATCTCTGGAATGGTGTGAGGAAGATTCTGTACAACTGTATCGCGATCTTTTCTTTATATACATTAAATACTTGACCTACTTCGAATAGACAAACTAAAAACGACATGTTTGGTTACTGGTACAGGACGACCGTGGAGAACTTTTAGTTTGGTTCAAACACTATTAGGGCTAGCGGGTATTGGCCTAGTTAGGCTCTATTTGGATGGTACTTAAATTTCTATTTTCCCTTGAATTACCTGTTACTGTTCTACATCAGTTGCCATGGTAATTGATCCACAGCCGGGGTACAGTGAACCTGTGGTATATGCTGTTGACCAAGACTGTATAGAGAGAAATTAGGGTTTATCATGAAATGCATGTATATATTTTATTTTAAAACAAAAGCTAGAGACTTAAAAGTTATTAGGTATAATAATTTATGTCCCTAAAAACTACTTTAGTCATTTACGTCTATTTTGACCTGCTGTATTTTTGGGTAATCCCGTCTGCTATCTTTGATGGTCAAATAAAGTTTGTTCTCAAATTTCGTACAAAGCTACAGAAAGGTTATGTATGTATAGCCGTTCATAATTTTGAGAGCGGTAAATCTACAGACGTACAATGCTAAAATTCAGGGTTTGATTCCCCGCGGTGGACACAGCCAATAGTCCAGTTTGGGTTTGCTTTAAAACAAACAAGCAAACAAACCCTAATTTTGAACTGATAGACAAGAGAGAAGGAATGTAGCTAGTCAGCAGTACCCACGGTCAACATTTGAAATAACCTTGTCTGATCGGGTTTGATCATTACTTCAAAAGCGCAACCACGGCCCCAAATTACTGAGCGCATTTCTGTGGCACGAATCATTAGACTCAGAGTCCAGGCACGCTATAAAGATTCTCTGAGGTCAATCGGTGGATGACATTTGAGATAATTTAATTCAAGACTGTTGTTCTGATATATTCATTACAAAGTAAAACGTCACTGAAAATAATAACCAAGTTATTCAGATTCGATTTTCCATACACAAATGAGCAGGCATAACTTAATATTTTAAGAAACAATTTAAATTACTATAAAATGATGCAAGTTAATATCTGCTTCTCTAGAAGAAACTTGCATCCTACTTGTATTGGATCTGGGTGTGAACTAGTGGGTAACGCAACCAGAACTTGCATCCTACTTGTATTGGATCTGGGTGTGAACTAGTGGGTAACGCAATCAGACTATGAATCCGAAAGTTCATG
>NW_013668501.1:26688-28280 GCF_000517525.1 Limulus polyphemus | reverse complement strand
GGATCTGGGTGTGAACTAGTGGGTAACGCAACCAGAACTTGCATCCTACTTGTATTGGATCTGGGTGTGAACTAGTGGGTAACGCAACCAGAACTTGCATCCTACTTGTATTGGATCTGGGTGTGAACTAGTGGGTAACGCTAATCAGACTATGAATCCGAAAGTTCATGGTTCAGGTCCTTCTGCCGCGAAAACGTGCTTCGCATTTTGACTCCATGAGGGCGCTACAAAAGTGATGGCAATCTTACTATTCAGTTAGATGAGAGTTAACGCTAGGTGTTGTTGACCAGCTGCTTTCCTTCTATAGTCTATCAGTTCAAAATTATGGACAACCTTGCGCAGATAAGATTTTATAAAGCTTTGAGCGATTATCTTAAACGAATCAAAGAAAACTCAGACCCACGACCCATAGAAGTACTCCCTTTCTAAAGAAGACCCCCACCAAACAGAAATTCACCTTCTTGTATGTTAAATACTTACTCAATCAAAAAATACTCTTTTCTAATTACTCGAAAGAGATGGACATATGGCTTTTCTTATCAAATATTCGCAACAAAGAAAAATAGTGACGTCCTGTTTTAATAAAACTTGTAACAAACAAATACACTTAGGTTTTGGTAGTTAGGGCATTCCACTCGTAATGCACAAGTCGCAGGTTCGAATCCCCGTCGCCGAACATGCTCGCCCTTTAAGCCGTGGGGACGTTATAATGTGAAGATCAATACCACTATTTGTTGTTTAAAAAGTAGCCCCAGAATTGGTTGTGGGTAGTGTTGGATAGGTGCTTTCCCTCTATTCTATCACTGCTAAATTAGGGACGGCTAGCTCACATAGCCTTCGTGTAGCTTTGCGCGAAATTCAAAATAAACCAATCAAAAGACTTACAAGCACACCTAGCGAAAGTCCACGTTTTACATTTGACGCTGGTAGTTATATAATCTCACACTCCTTTTATAATTGTGTAGGCAATGCCTTTTTTATGACGTGGAATAGAATATCTTTACATTATGTCATATGATATGATCCAGTTGTATATGATGAACAATACAAAGTTAATATAAAGTAGAATTTATGAATAACTACGTCACAAATTCTAATAACACTATTTTTTATCAGTAAACATGTAATTATATACACTTTTTCGCGAGTCTGCAGATAATATACACAGCTTTTTTGTATAACTCTGATGACATAGACTCAAACACTAATAACTCTAATGACATAAACAAAATACTTAAAACTCAGACGACATAGACTAAAAGACTGAAAACTGGAAATACAGACCAAAATACTGAAAATTCTGACAACATAGATTAAAACACTGAATACTCTGACGACATAGACCAAAGTACTTAAAATTCTGACAACATAGATTAAAACACTGAATACTCTGACGACATAGACCAAAGTACTTAAAATTCTGACAACATAGATTAAAACACTGAATACTCTGACGACATAGACCAAAGTACTTAAAATTCTGACAACGTAGACATATTTTACTTTGGTTGTACTGCGATTTTAGACTGGACTGTTTTTGACTGGATTTGTTTGTTTGTTTTGAATTTCGCCCTAATCTACACGATGGCTAT
>NW_013668501.1:22091-26352 GCF_000517525.1 Limulus polyphemus | reverse complement strand
GTTTTGAATTTCGCCCTAATCTACACGATGGCTATCTGCGCTAGCCGTCCCTAATTTAGCAGTGTAAGACTAGAAGGAAGGCAGCTAGTCATCACCACCCATCGCCAACTCTTGGGCTACTCTTTAACAAACCAATAGTGGGATTGACCGTCACATTATAACGCCCACACGGCTGAAAGAGCGAGCATGTTTGGTGTGACGGGGATTCGAACCCGCGATCCGCAGATTGCGAGTCGAGTGCCCTAACCACCTGGCCATGCCGGGCCATCTGTACAAGGGAACAGAAGGTGTCTATTTTCGATTGTGCCATATTCTTCGAGGAGTGTGTTCTACAGTTGGTTCACAGATATCAGTGCAGGACGAAGGTTACGAATGCGGCTTTCAAGTTTATCTCAAAAATGTCCAATCAAATTAAGACATCTTTCAACAGCAGGTCAAAGGTAAGAATATTCGACAAAGACGCATCAAACAGGTATCTATAATCAAGCCCCTTAGAAAGTTGGCTAGATATTTGTCGTTACCAATTTTTTAAGAGACTAAAAATGTCTATAGAGGGCTTATACAATCAATTAGCATATAATATTTTGTCTCTTATAAACAAGCAAAGGTCCTAATAAAGTTGACAGCCAGTACTTTAAAGAGTCGCACAACAAAACCTTTCACCACTCAGAATTGATTGCTTTCATTAAGGACATCCACCAGACAAACATACATTTATCTTCATTATCGCTTCGTACTAAATAGGTATGCCGCTATGGTCTCATAAAAAACATCCTTCTGCAAACTTTATGTAAGCAAACCATTTGTTCTTTGGGTGAGTTCCGATCTCAGTGTAGTATTCTCAGATTAAACTGATTTTCTAACAAGCGTTTTAGATAGAATTACCCGCGAATAACAACAGGTTTAGCTTAGTGGTTTCAGTGAGCTTTCTAAGTGATATTAACCGACTGAATTTTTGTGTTAGTTTGAAAACTAAAGAATCTGGACAAATTGTGTAAAACGGACAAACTTTTTATTCTTCAAATCACAAGAACACAGAAAACCGAGTGTGTACCAAGACATGTAGACAGTCCTTTCTATTAGATTGTGTTTAGTCCTACAGCTTTATCTTTCTCTCAAGATAGACTTTCGTTGGACTAAACATGTTGATCTAAATAGCAAATATTTTTCCTTGATAGTCTAGTGTGACAACTCGCAATAAAAAGAGCTTATTGTTAGAATGAAAACTAGCTTTCTTTGTACAGGGTACAGAATTACATCGTGACCCATGTTTTCGGATAGCATTGGTCAACTGTCCTCTCTTAACCAAAGTAATATTCGACAAGCAAAGAATGTTCCAGCATAAACCAGTTTAATCCAGATAACTGATCCTCTGCTGAAACACTTCCACAAGTCAAGTAGACGCTACCTTTTAAGAGAGAGAAGAAACGAAGCAAAATAAAGCTGATGACTGTCTGGACCAAATATATCCGTAGTGCAGAAACTAGGTATTGGGGACTTCGAAGATTTATGCATCACTACAGAAGGTAGAAAACACATGATATGCCTGCATATCACATTAATTCGTGCTAGTATTAAGAATGTTGACACGCATGTTTCACAGCCAAGAATGACCATTGTTTTAGATAACAATAGGCCCGGCATGGCCAGGTGGTTAGGGCGCTCGACTCACAATCTGAGTGTCGCGCGTTCGAATCCCCGTCCCATCAAAACATGCTCGCCCTTTTAGCCGTGGGGGCGTTATAATGTGTCGGTCAATCCCACTATTGGTTTGTTAAAGAGTAGCCCAAGAGTTGGCGGTGGGTGGTGATGACTAGCTGCCTTCCCTCTGGTCTTACACTGCTAAATTAGGGACGGCTAGCGCAGATAGCCCTCGTGTAGTTTTGCGTGAAATTCAAAAACAAACAAACAGATAACAATAATAATAATAATAACGTAATTCGCATGTAGAAAGCTAGGACAGTTACGCATGAAACTGGTTACTTCAGTTTGCGCAATCTATTTGCTTAAGGGGAATAAAATTCTAATATCACATATATTCATACAAATGTATTATTGAGATAAAAAAAGAGGAAAGAAAAACGTTTCAACATTAGTTAACCGGTCCAAAGTATTTCACATTTAAATAAATAGCTAGCTGATTAAATTACTGCTTGAGTATAACGTAGTTAATTAGAAAATGATAATGTACATATGTAAAAAACAAACAAAATAAAACACATTTCTCTCCAGAGTTCTCTTTTACCCTAATTTCTAAACTGTTCACTTTATACTCTCACACCAATAGACTTTTAAAAATGTGACCATTACACGCAAGAGTTAATAAATAGGAGATGTTTTAGAATAAAAAAATCGATATAATTCACACGAGGCTGCTTGTACTCTTCCGAAAAACGAGTCACTTTCTTGCCTGAATAACTGCGACAGGAAGCATAGTACAACCGAATGGCACGAGAGATTGTTTGTTTGTTTGTTTTGAATTGCGCGCAAAGCTGCACGAGGGCTATCTGCGCTAGCTGTCCCTAATTTAGCAGTGTAAGACTAGAGGGAAGGCAGCTAGTCATCACCACCCACCGCCAACTCTTGGGCTACTCTTTTACCAACGAATAGTGGGATTGACCATCACATTATAACGCTCCCACGGCTGAAAGGGCGAGCATGTTTGGTGTGACGAGGATTCAAACCCGCAACCCTCAGAGTGCGATTCGAACGCCCTAACCGCTTAACAGATATAATTATTATACCTGTTATATTTTTAACACTACATTATTTATTCAGTCCATTGGGGTTCATTAAAAATGAAAAACAATGTATAATAGCATTTTAATCAGACTTTGTTCGCCATATCTATTGCCGACGACGCGTTTCGCTCAATACAAAGTTTATCAGGCAGGCTGTGGATATAGCGGACATAGCATGGTTGAAACGCTATTATATACTCTTGTTCTTAAACCCTAAGGTATTGAGTAAAGAATGCAGTGTTGAAAAATATAGCAGGCCTAATACTAATGTCTTATGACAAATACAATTAATTGTACATATATTTTCCTTACTTAAGTATTATCGGATTAGATTATGTTATGACGTAATATCATTACTAATCTTTTAGCACGTGATGATGCTAGGTAAATCTTGCGAAATGCAATGTTTATTTATCTATCTATAGATACTAATAATTTTAGATTTACAAGTTCTTTTTTATAATTTTTTTAATCTTCAAATGTTTTGTTATTCTGCCAAAAATGTTATTATTATTTAGGAATTCGTTATCTTGCCAGAAACACTATTAGGATGATATGATAACGCATCAAAAATTCATTATCTCAATAAGAATCAAAACATTTATATTCAACGTTCTTCTGTCTGAAATGTTAACTTAGTTTTGGCGATGACGTGATAATTTTTTTTTCATTACCTATTATTTTCTTTCGGTTACATTATTTTAAACCGTCTAATACTCATTAAATATTTAGACAGATGAGCCTCAACTTTTTTATTGAAAATGTAGGCCATTTTTTTTCTACTGCCGGAAATAACAACTTAGTTTTAGCTTATCAAGAAAGTTAATTACAGAACTGTCTCGAGTTCCTTCTTTTAAAAAAGATAACAGAATAAGGTACTCGAAAGAGATGACCGAAAAGTCGTTCCGAATCTTTCTTTGAATCTCCTCTGTGCCTAATATATTCCGGGTATTGTTTAATCGCTTATTGCCCGATGTCTTGCGGTAGGTCTGTAGGCTTATAATGATAAAAATCTATTTTCGATACCCGTGGTTGGCAGAGCACAGATAGCCCATTTTGTAGCTTTGCGTTTAACAACAAACAAGCCAAGGTGGTTAATCTAAGAAATGGCACTCTGGCGGCTCAGCGGTAAGCCTGGGGGCTTATAACGCTAAAAATCAGGTTTAGATGCCCGTAGTGGGCACAATAGAGATAGCCCATTGTATATATTTGCGCTTAACAGCAAAATCAACATTATCAAGATCAAAGTTCGAAATCCTTGACGTCTTGAACAACCATTTTAGGTCATACACTTCTACCAGAGAAAACAAAAACAATAATAATAATTCGATCATGGTGAATAACAATCCATTTTATACAGAAAGGGTAAGAACTAGTATTCTGACTAATTTCTGATTCGTCCTTCTTTTATCGGAGAGAGAATAACTCCAAGAGGTATCTTTTTACGATTTATCTCGGATTTTGACTACATTCAAATTTGAACGTATTTTTCTAGTAAAGGTGATGGCGTGTCAAAAACC
>NW_013668501.1:12776-21372 GCF_000517525.1 Limulus polyphemus | reverse complement strand
AAAAAAAAAAAAAAAAAACTTTAAAACAAAAAAAAAAAAAAACGTTTTATCACATAAAAAGTAAAAGATGTGGGCTTTAATATCATCAATAAAAAATTAATCCCCTTTTAATCTGAATGTCTCATCGAGAAAAAACTTACTTGGCCTTGACGCATCAAAACATTTATCGTTATTTAAAGAACCAAGAGATTAAAAGGTGAAGGCTTATTTAATCTGTATTACTATTTTCTTTTTGCAACATTGAAACCATTGTAGAAATAATTTAGACAAAATGGATATTCAAAAGTAATTTCAAATCTGTCAACAAAAAACATAAGAATTTCTCTAATCACAAAATTACGGCAGGAGAAGTTTATTACAGCTGTAATTCTTATATACTAGGAAGTTCTTCTAAAGCTCATAGGATATATCAAAAAACAAGAGTATCAAGCAATTTTTGAACAAGGTTAAAACAATTTCAATGGCAACCGAACTACAAAATAGTAGGAGCAACTGTGAAAAAACACAAAAAAACGTTGGAAAGACCAAAATATTTTTGAACATTAGAATAATACAATAAAATAATTGATCACCATCATTTCTTTTAAGAATCCAATCACTATTTACAATCATGGAACCCAGAATGCTATGCTAGGGAGAAACTGATTGGGACAACGATGAAATTCTTGCCAGAGGACAACACTAAACTCGGAGAGGAATAAAGTAATCCCTATCCATAGGAATAAAAACACCTGCTCTGAGGACTGGATACAGCAGTTGACATAAAGTGTTTTAAAAGGTTCATAGCTACCAGGGGAGA
The DNA here is from genome assembly GCF_000517525.1 of Limulus polyphemus. Lineage (NCBI taxonomy): Eukaryota > Metazoa > Arthropoda > Merostomata > Xiphosura > Limulidae > Limulus > Limulus polyphemus. Next base: position 20,573 of record NW_013668501.1, on the reverse strand, counting down.
ACTATGATTAGATCTTGACCCTAACAAGGTCCATGTTGATGCTGCAGCATCAACATGGACCTTGTTAGGGTCAAGATCTAATCATAGTTCTCCCCTGGTAGCTATGAACCTTTTAAAACACTTTATGTCAACTGCTGTATCCAGCAGCATCAACATCTTCTTACATTGCCATTTTGTAAATCAAAGTACGGGACTACTATTCTGTTGTTTTAGCGCATAACTACACAATGGACTGTCTTCGAAATGTGCATTCTAGAGTTATAAATCCTCAGACTTACCGCTAAGACAAAGTAGAACACGATGATATCAAACAATAACTATTATATCGTTTAAAATCCAAAACGTAATTGGATGGTACCCATAAAAAATGCATTATTTATTTAGATTTTCAATTTCTATTTTAACAGAAAGAGCCCCCCCCCCCTAGAAACCTGGTTTCGATACCTGTGGTGGGAAGAGTACAGATAGCCCTTTGTGTAGTTTGTACTTAACAACAACCAACATAAAGAATAATTTAATTTTGGCATTCTAAAAAAAAATTCAAAAATATTATTTAAAATCCAAAGAGTGTTTTTTAAATGAAAACTTCGTCCTTCTTTAACTTGCATGTTATCTGCTATAAAGACTAATGTGCTAAGGCCCATCAAAAATCTGCGTGTTCCTCAACTCTTATTTGCCTTATATGCTCAGAGTTACACCTTTAAATTTAAAAAAAAAGGTGAACTGTAAGCCGAAATCTCGATACAAAAATCTAACAAAGGTACGGTGTGGAATATTTTAAAGAAACTAGATAAGTTAAAACTACTTTAAAAGAAATAATGAAATTTATAAAATTAAACTTTGAACTTAGCAAAAGAAAAAGCAATAAACTGAAAAGATATTTGGTGAAACTGAGAAGAAGAAAAAACTTATTAACACATATTTTAATATGAGAGTACCAGGCGGTCATTCAAGATTTTTTATGAAGTTTCTGTTAGAACATTAGTTTAAATAGAGATACATATAAGTATTTAACCATCTTTTTTAAACAGTTGTTTATTAGAAGTAAATTTTAGACACCGTTTTTAGTTCCCAGAAATAAACAGAATTAAATTTTAATAACTTTAATGTGTCAATTTTAATCTCGAAAATATACGCACGGTTAGTATCCTTCCTGAAGTGACTATAAATTAAGCATAGATCTACACTGAATATCTACTTTATTAGGATATCTTAACATATGTATAGAGTATTTCATTTTTTTTTCATATGATACTGTGTCAGTTAATTACTTGAGTCCTATGAATGCAGGTATGTATTCACATCATGGTTAGTCTACAAGAAATGAATAAGAGTAAAGATTTATCTGATCGACATTATGAAAAACTGTTTATTTGTCTGGCTGTTCAAAGGTATCTGTCATTAGGATATATTAACAGTGACGTTGAAGGGAAACGCGTTTGCCTTTTATCAAAAGAAAATCTGTGTCCGCCAAACAAATGTGGCAGATTGAATGATAGAACAATAGGAAAAATTTATAAAGAGTAACAGACATCAGATCATGTCCCAACTGGTTGATCTCTTTTAGGGTAGGGAGAGATTGACTATCTACAACAGGATATTACAAAATCTGTAACATTTCAGCCTAAAACAAGTGGAACAACTGCTTATCTCAATTGCAAGTAGTAAATTATGGCTTCAGTTATGTTTAAAGAACAAACTATGGACCATAAATGAATAGAAGCACATGATGTAGTCAAATATCTCGCATTTCACCCTTTGCTATTCGGATCGCAGAGTAAAAATATGAAAATGAGACATTAGACTTTGCTTTTGTTTTTTGATAGTACAAATTGCTGGAGGTGGTATAATTGTGTGGGAAACGTTCTTGAGGCAAGAGTTAAGACCTTATTTCCTTCAGAAAAACGAACGAAATCCAGAATATACTTGATCATGCGCAAACCAAAATGTTGCGTTTCCATCTTGATGGGCAAGGTCTCTTCTACGACGATAATATAACAAACCGTTGCATTCATAATAAAACAGTGGTCTTTCTTGGCGAGCAAAAATAACCTAATTTTAATGCGATTGAATATTGTCAGAATCCACTTGAACGCCACATTCATCATCACAATCCTGTACCAATATTTATAAATTGCAGGTTTAGAGCTATTCTATTAAAGGGTTTGGACACGGAACTTGGCCTATACTTTGCTATAATTAGTATTACGAGCATAAGTGGCAAAATATGAGAAGTATAGGCTATCTTAACTGAGAGAAGAATTAAAGAAACGAGGAGAAAAATATGAGGGTAAAAAAATTAACTGGTAAATTGGTAGGACTAATTTTTATTTTTCCAAGAAGCAAGATAGATCGTGATAGATCAGAAAGCGTTGATATTGTGGAGTGTGTGTAGTAATGCATTAAGTAATTTAATTATGTTATTTTAAAAACACCATACTATTTATTATGGGCAATCACTGACACCGGAGCAAGCAACTTCTCAAGTTTGGCTAGAGACCAAGTCCTACAGAATGACTACTGGTAATGAAATCGTGAAGTCAACCTCACGTAAAGATGTGCATAATATAGCAAAAAAGCTAACGATTGCAACAGCGTTAATATCTCCAGCTTTGCGGTGTGGCCGAATGTTTGAAAGTGTAGCAATACAAAACTGAGAAACAGCCAATGGAGCAAAAACAAAGAAATGTGGATTTCTTTGCACAATGTATTTAGTTGCTACGTCTGACTGAATCATTGATGACAATACTGTTGGAAGTTGAATGTCATTAAAGTGCAAGGTATATAGATACCACACCCTCTTGTGCAAGATATCCTAAATTAGATGAGCATATCATTATCAGAACCATTACTACTATTTCCAAGTTCAGGGTAAATGTTTGTGTTCCAAAAAAACAACTTTTAATAATGTTATTAAAACTTATATTTATTGAAAGAAATCATGAATTTATTGATGCAATGCTAAAATCAAAACCCATTTATAAAGCTATTTTAGATCCGCTGTTCCAGATGAACACGTTTACAAAAGATACGAATATATAGTTTGGATTAAATGTCCGTTATTAAAGAAAGACGCATGAAAATGACACCCAGTACTTCTGTTTTTACAAAGTTGTTTAAGAATTATATTTTATGCACTGTTTGGAATTACATATTTAGAATACGTTAATATTTCAGTGGCTAGTTACGATTCACAGTTATTTATTGTTGTAGTTCCCCTCCATTGAATTCAAAGTTTCAGCCCCCCAGTAGCACAGCGGTATATCTGCGGACTTACAACGCTAGAAACCGGGTTTCGATACCCGTGGTAGGCAGGGCACAGATAGCTCATTGTGTAGCTTTGTGCTTAACTTCAAAACAAAACAAAACAAATACTTTCTGCAGCATTGAATTACCACAAATCAAGTAACAGATTGATTTTATTTCCTTTGAGAATTAACTTAAAATTCTAGAAGGAACGCCATACCATATTCATTGTTATTGTTGTTTTGTTTGTTTGTTTGGAATTAAGCACAAAGCTATAAATTGGGCTATCTGTGCTCTGCCAACCACGGGTATCGAACCCTGTTTTTAGCGTTATAAGTCCGCAGACATACCGCTGTGCCACTGGGAGGCGATCTTGGAAAGAAAAAACATGTCCGCCAATATTATTAAAGCGTAGTACACCACACTCAGTATACAGTACTTAGAAATCAAAACTAATAAAGCACTTACACTCGTTAATACTTCTCTAAATTGTGAAATTTCGCTCTATACTACACCTGATTGATTGTCAGGATCCTCAAATGGAAAGTTGTGTGAAAATCGTCTCAAACAAAACTATTTCCTTCACGCATGACCTGGTGGTTAGGGCACTCGATTCGCAATCTGCGGGTCGCAGATCCGAATCCCATCATCGAACATGCTCGCTCTTTCAGCCGTGGACCATTATAACATTACAGTCAATCCTATTATTTGTTGGTCAAGAGTAGCCCAAGAGGTGGCGGTGAGCAGTGTTGCCTAGCTGCCTTTCCTCTAATCCATCACTTCAAAATTATGGACCGCTAGTGCAGAGTCCTCGAATAGCCTTGTGCGAAATTCAAAACAAAGAAACCTTCTCTCGCCTTGTTGAATCTAAACCAGGTTGACGTCACTGCAAAAGGTTTTCCTACACGTTGTTGGATGGTGGTCATAAGAAGCTGCTCCATGTTGGATGGTAGTCCTATCCAACATGTGAAAGTTTGTTATGACCACCATCCAAATATTGGCAGTTAGTTATGCCCATCATCCAACATGTGAAAGTTTGTTATGACCACCATCCAACATTTGGCAGTTAGTTATGACCACCATTCAACATGTAAAAGTTTGTTATTGGTCATAAGAAGCTGCCCCATGTTGGATGGTAGTCATAACAAACTTTCACATGTTGGATGGTAGTCATAACAAACTTTCACATGTTGGATGGTGGTCATAACAAACTTTCACATGTTGGATGGTGGTCATAAGAAGCTGCCCCATGTTGGATGGTAGTCACAACAAACTTTCACATGTTGGATGGTAGTCATAACAAACTTTCACATGTTGGATGGTGGTCATAACAAAGTGGCTATTCAGTGTAGTTTAAGATACTTTTTCAATCAAAATGTTGTTTAATCATCAATCATTGACTTATAGCTTAAGAAAAAGTTAATAACTTTCGGAGATTCTAAAAGATTACTGTTTTAACACTATCACTAAAGTGTATTATTTGCTGTTTCATATACATATACTTTAAGTGACTTTTAAATTGAGTATACTTTGCTCATTGTACGCTGTTGCCGAAGATGCCTTTCCCCCAATACCAGAACATATATAAAGTCGCTCGCAGTCCTCTGGTCGCTCAGCGATAAGTTTGAAAGCTTATAGTGCAAAAACTTGGATTCTTACAGATGAGCAGCATTGCACTTAAACAAAAATAAAGAAAGAAACATAATGTTGACTGGGTTATAAAGTACAAAGTCTGTGTTGAAACGTTGTTTACCTCATTCAGTTACGAGACATCAATTGTTATGGTAAAAAAGCGCAAGCTGGTGAAACATGATTCAGCTGTGGTATTATATCATACTAGGACTGATAATAATACAATAATAAATACATTTTTGACATCAGTGTGAAAAAGAAGTGTAAAACAACAAAAATGGACAGTAAACATTCAAAGATAAAATCATATTAAAGGCAAACATACTGACAACCAGAAATGAAGTACTTTGTTATTAAGCGCAAAGCTACGCAATGGGCTGTCTGTGTTGTGCCCACCAGGGGTATTGAAACATGATTTTTGAAGATATAAGCCTTGAGACGTACCGCTGAGTCATGGAAGAGAGGGCTCAAAGAAGTACATAACTTAATAAATGTTTGATCATTATATAGTTTAACTTTTATACGTATTTACCCAACAAATCATAGTGGTGAGGGTTGTTTTTATTTATACATTGTATAAAATCAGTGCTTCACAAGCCTATATATATTCTTCAAAATTCCTAAACATTTAAAATGAGTAATGGAATTGATGGGGCACTTAATTAGGTTAGAAAATGTTTCAAATGTTACACATTCATCAGCTGCTTAACCCTATTTTAACTACTGTGATTTATTAAAAAGTTAATTCTTTTCATTGGTTCTACCAATGACTGGTAACTTGGAATCGTAATTTGTTTCTATAAAATCTAATGCATCACTAGTGTTTATATAAGACTTAAAACGTTTTGCACAGCCATGAAAATTAATGAGAATTTAACAGACCAGAACGTATAGCAACGTGTATTAAGTTCAAGGAAAAATGTGACTGTGTGTAATTATAAGTTAGGAAGTCTTTCGATTAAGTTTTTCTTGTTTAATCTCATTCGTTCATCTAAAGATAAAAAGTTTAGTGAAATTTCAATATTTTTCGAGTTCGTATAACACTGGTGCTTGAAATTTTTCGTTTCAATGAACGTACTGTACGGTTTAAATCTAAGTATTTTATACAACTACATCACTCGTTGTTGAAAAACGCACTAATTACAATCTGAACAGTATCTTAAGAAAGATAGCAAGCTAGAACCATCCGCCGCCACAAGAGCTTTGTCTGACTTTTTGAACAAGTTAACAGAATTTACTATCACTTTTATAACGTGCCCATAGTTAAGAATGCGGAGTGTGTTCAGCAGCATCGCGTCTCGAACCTTAGACCCTTCGATCAACAGTTCGACAAAATAATCAATAGTCCGCCCCAGCCCACTAGAAGGACAGTTTAACAGTTAAACATATAGCTTTATACATTAATTGTTTATTAGTTTGTTGCTTTTAGCGCAAAGATACAAAGTGGAACCCTGGATTTTAGCAGTGCTGAGCCATTAATATGGTAATATTTATTTTGTCAACCACCTTTTTTCGTTCAACAACTGAAAGATTAAGATAACTACAAATTTTGATCTTGCTGTAGCTCCAGGAATCAAAGAAATAAATCTTAACTTAAGCTCTTCAACACTTTGATTACCCTTACTTAACGCTGCTTCGTTGTATATATGTACCATTATTTAAAACGTTTTATAACTTCTTGTATAAAAATTATAGAAATATAAAAGTTGCTTATTAAATTTATCCATGTTTGCAATTCAGGTCTTCTTGACATCTAAAACGGTTAATATCTTTATATGTTCATGATAAAATGTGAAGAATGAACGAGGTTTGAGTTTGAGATCGAGAACACTTCATATGTAATCGCTAATGTTTTCCAAATAAACGTGAGAGTTAAAATCTTGTTCATCCTTATTTTTTAATATAATTGAAAAAAATAGTTGTTGTTTTTTTTCATTACCATAAACAATCGTAATGCGCAAAACAAAATGTGATTTGTGTGTCTATGGTGAAAAATAGATAACACTTACTGTGTGATGATGAGTCATAATAAGTCGAAAGATAACATAAAGTTGAGTGAAAAATATATAATATAAAGTCAAGCAGTGTCAGTAATATATATCTTTTTTTTTTGTAAAAGTGAAGCAATAATTCTTTATGTTGTTTCATAGTGTTATAGCATTTACTCATTAGAGGACAGCACGATCGTTTCTTGAAAGTTACGTCTTCTAAGATGGTGTTGGTAACAGTTATGGCATAAAATTTCACGACTCGGTATATTATTATTATTATTCAAAATGCTCCCCGCCTTCAAATATAGTACTGAAAAAAGCCTTTTTCACAGCAAAAACGCTAGGTTGTTTTAATGGTAAGCTACACAACGGACATCTTATCTGCTCTGTGTCCACCACCTCGATGTGTTTTTGAACAGTTCGGTCACCTTCAAATTTATATATCTTTCAATAACCAGGTTAAACTGTGTATGGCAATGTTACTGCACGTGGAAACGTCATATTTATTTATCTGCTAACAAAATTTCAAAACGTCAAACTTTTGTTTAATTTGTGAGGACAACTTTGTGCATATATTTTTCTAAACATTAAACAAAATAGCAAAGAACAGTTCTGAGAGCTCCTGTACAGAAGGTGGTGGTACATTTGAACTGGTTTCTTTTGCGAAAAGGATTGATTTAATTATGGCATTTCGAAAAGCATCTTTGCGAAAATCGTTTTTAAGTTTCTTTTAGAGCAAACTATATGATAGGCTATTTGCATTCTGGCCACCACAGTAATAGAGCCATGGATTTTAGTAATGTCATTCTGTAAATTGTTGATTATCCACTGAGGGACCGGCAAAAATCTAAATAATTCTTGCAGTTGTTTTCATCTATAGCTTTCGTACACGCTTCTCTATCTTCATCCGCCCCCCTGTGGCACAGTG
>NW_013668501.1:7399-11754 GCF_000517525.1 Limulus polyphemus | reverse complement strand
ATATATATATATATATATATATATATAAAACAAGAGGGTTATCCTCAGTAGCCGCTGCTGTAATTAGATCTAAAATCGGTCAAGAGATGGAGCTATTAGCTAAAAGTTTGTACTTGAAGAAAACACTCGGAGCCATTCTATAACCGGCTATAGCGCGGCTAACAACAATAAATATGTAAGATGCGAGGAAAATATAAAGATAGTTGAAATTTTGCTTTGAGTTATCGAAGTTTTTTTTCTTTTCGGGGTGACTTGAAGAAAGTAATTTTTGGATATGTCAAAACGGATTGAATGTTTCTGTGAGAAAAAAGGAAAAATCACAAATTTTTAATTATTTAGATTTTTCCTGAAGACTGTTTTGATTTTGTGCTATATCACAACGTTCTAATCCTTTTGGATGAACTGAAGGTGGCCAAAAGTTTGAAATAAAACATCAAGACTTGTTAAGCAAAAAGTTACACTATGGGCCATCTGTGCCCACTGCGGAAATAGAACTGTGAATTTTATCATTATAAGGCTTGAGGTTTAGATTTATTTTAGACAAGCAACCAATGAGCAAACCTAAAGGGATTGGAAAGATAAGGTACATGATATCAAATCGTAACCGTTTATTTTTTTCCTGCAAGACTGACATCTTAGTAAACCGTGACATAATTTATCACTGTGGCAGAGAAATGGCAAATTAAAAAAAAAATTCAAAACATAGGTGCAAAATAAGAAGGTTGTGAATCTTTAAATACGTACAGGAAAATAAGAAATAAGCACAATAAGAGATAGTTATTCTTAAGGTTTCAAAATTGTATGCAAAAACACTGAGACTTTTCATTTATAAACCTAGTTCCTTAAAATATAAAAATATAAATGAAAATAATATCATTTCCTTTGTGTTCTAATCCGAATACATAATCAAAATTATAGAGTTGTTTACTGCAACGTGTCAGTACGATGTGAAATATGTCATAAAGGTACTGAATGTGTTTGGATTTCACAAGTTATGAGACTGGAGAAAGTTGGGGAGGATGTGCTGCCAATAGACATTTTCAGTGTGTAAGTTGTTAGCTTTATAAAAAAGCCTTTGACCTGTAAATATCGAGCATATGAATAAATTTATATTGTTCAGTGAAAATTAGCAAGAAAAAAAAAAGATTTATGTTAAAGCAAATGAAACAAGAGAAAAAGTAAATACAAATCTCCAAAAACGCTTCCTTCCGTTACTAATTAAAGTTTTAATCTTAAGGACGAGTGGCTAAACCCATCACAAAATACCTTCTATCAGTTTCTATTCAGAAAAGCGTGGGCGCTCGTGACGTCTTTCTTAACACCTTTAGTCATTTAGAAAAGAATCGATTAGATCTGACGCAACTATTTTTAGTTCCAAACAACACGATAACAACATCTCTCGACCATAAGCGTAGGCGACGTTCCGAACCCTTGTTTTAGCGAAACTCCAATATGATAGGGAAAACTAGCAATCTTTTTGTAATATAAAATACGCCAGTATTTTATCTTGTTAATTAGTGATCTTTTAAACGTAAAAATCTACGTACTTTAGTTATTACAATAAAAGTAAAACAAAGAAGACAGTGCCTTTCTTACTGTGAGATATCGGAATGAAACCGTAGAAACCTCCATATTTATAACTTACTCCAAATAATAAAAGGCACAATAATTTGTAGTTGATCTGTTCTTCAGCCAAATAAATAACAGAGCTGAAATCAGAGAATATTTTAGAATGATCATTTATTTATTCTATGAATGCGGTTAAAGAATCAGTTTCATTGATAGTATCACTAGTTACAACTCATAGAACATGAACACTGACAATATGTCACTATTTAAACCCGTGGAACATGAATACTCTGATAATTTATCACTAGTTCCAACCCGTGAAACGTGAACATTCTGACAATATGTCACTATTTAAACCCGTGAAACGTGAACATTCTGACAATATGTCACTACTTAAACCCGTGGAACATGAATACTTTGATGATATATCACTAGTTCCAACCCGTGAAACGTGAACATTCTGACAATATGTCACTATTTAAACCCGTGAAACATGAATACTTTGATGATATATCACTATTTAAACCTCTGGAACATGAATACTCTGATAATTTATCACTAGTTCCAACCCGTGAAACGTGAACATTCTGACAATATGTCACTATTTAAACCCGTGAAACATGAATACTTTGATGATATATCACTATTTAAACCTCTGGAACATGAATACTCTGATAATTTATCACTAGTTCCAACCCTTGAAACATGAATGTTCTGACAACATGAACGCTAACCCATGGCTCATTTGTTTAGATTACAGGTGATAAGCCCCATTGCTTTTCATTCTGAAGATTTTGACACAGCTCCAAACAAGCTATGCGACCAACTCTGAGGTTGAAACATGAATGTTCTGACAACATGAACGCTAACCCATGGCTCATTTGTTTAGATTACAGGTGATAAGCCCCATTGCTTTTCATTCTGAAGATTTTGACACAGCTCCAAACAAGCTATGCGACCAACTCTGAGGTTGAAGCAGGTGTTCTGGACCTAAAACAGGACTCATGGAGTATATACTTCAAGTTAACGTTAGGTCACTAATAATGACTCCCATTATTGTCATGAAGTTCTACATTAAGTCTAGAGACAGTGGCCTGGCGATTTCTAACAGCCATGTTAAGTATTTAACTGTCCTCAAATGGCAAAGGTGAACTTCCATAACCTTTTCAGGCTGTCTAGCTTACATACCAGTTGTGTTATAGGTTTCCACAATCTGTCTATTACTGACCACAATGAACTGTCGCTTGTGTCTGTGTTTGTTTCGTTTCTAAAATTTGAGTACATTCGACTGTCTGCTCTTCCGCCGGAATCTGTTATTTGTCTTCAGAAGGTGACAGTGGAACACGACTACACAGAAACAATAACCAGAATTAAAGCAATCGCCCAACTTGAAGAACAAATTGAGCTATTGTTTTTACAGAGTAGGTGGCGTGCTCACAACAGGCAGAACTCGCTAAAACGTGCACATAAATAAGAAGTATCGAAGTCGGATTTCTATTTATGATTATTTGTTTGTAACTTAGCACAAAGCTACACAATGGGCTATCTGTGCTCTGCCCACCACGGGTATCGAAACCCGGATTATAGCGTTGTAAGTCCGCAGACATACCGCTGTGCCACTGGGGGGGCACCGTTTATGATTAATTTTCCAGTCTATATTAAATACCTGTCTCATGAGGTTTTAAGTTTAGCTTCTATACGTATTTGAACTTATTAAGCCTTTGTCTTTTCGAATAAGTATGATCTTAACATTAAGAAAGATAGCTACATTGTATGAAAATATTCTGTATTCAGCTAATTATGAAAAAACTAAAACTTCCCTTAAAATGCTTAAAATAAAGATTAGAGTTTCTCAGTTTTTACAAAGCCATGTAAACATTTATTGTGGTATAGCTTAATATAATCCCTTGTGTAATGATGAATTATTGTAATACACTGTGGTTTAAATGGTATTTTACCCTATATTAATTTTCTCCCTAACTGAAAATCTATTTAAAGAGGTACACATGAAATAGCTATTACCATTTAAACCACACTAAGATCTGACTAGTTGTGAACGTTTTAATTTAACCCAGTTAGATGTTTTTCCCTATCCTTTTCCTAGGGTTAGTTACTCATTCCAGAGACTAGAATGTAATATCAACTAAGAATCTAATCAGTTGAGAAAGTGTTAACTTAGTTTGATATTTTTGTCCTTTTTACAGGGTTAGAAATTCATTCCAGGGACTTCAAAGTAAAATCTGTTGGGATCGTCAGTTTTAGAACTTTTTACTTTACATATATATAGTTTTCTTCCTATGACAATTCCAGTAGTTCACGTAAAATCTATTACGATCACATTCTTCAGATCTTTTTTTTACCTAGCATGTATATCTATTGTTTCTACCTACAATAATTCCAATATTTCACTTAACACTGACACATATATGCACACAGCTCATCCAGTTCACTCAAATAAAGCAGTCAAAGCTGGTAACCATTGTCAAGACAGCACAACAGCCTTAACTGGTAACACCCATGAAGAGTAGAGCATTGCAGTCACAACTGGTAACACCTGTGAAGAGTAGAGCACTGCAGTCACAACTGGTAACACCTGTGAAGAGTAGAGCACTGCAGTCACAACTGGTAACACCCATGAAGAGTAGAGCATTGCAGTCACAACTGGTAACACCTGTGAAGAGTAGAGCACTGCAGTCACAACTGGTAACACCCATGAAGAGTAGAGCATTGCAGTCACAACTGGTAACACCTGTGAAGAGTAGAGCACTGCAGTCACAACTGGTAAC
>NW_013668501.1:5029-6592 GCF_000517525.1 Limulus polyphemus | reverse complement strand
TGAACGTTGTAATAAATGCTTCACATTTCTAACACTAGTGGATAGAACACAAGGAAGTAACCGTTTTTAAAGGTTATGAAGGGTGATAAATTACGTAAATTAACCTAGAATTAGCTTAATAATACTTTTTAGATACTAGTTGTTTGTGACTATATGTCTCTCTACTTAGGAAAAAAAAAAATTGGCCCGGCATGGCCAGGTGGATAAGGCGCTCGACTCGCAATCTGAGGGTCGCGGGTTCGAATCCCCGTCCCACCAAACATGCTCGCCCCTTTCAGCCGTGGGGGCGTTATAATGTGACGGTCAATCCCACTATTCGTTGGTAAAAGAGTAGCCCAAGAGTTGGCGGTGGGTGGTGATGACTAGTTGCCTTCCCTCTAGTCTTACACTGCTAAATTAGGGACGGCTGGCGCAGATAGCCCTCGTGTAGCTTTGCGCGAAATTCAAAAAACAAACAATCTTTGAAAATCTTTGATCAAGTGATTCTGTAAGTCAAGCAGAACAGTAAATTTAGATAGCTTGAAGTCACAAGTTCAACAGTTCTATTGTGAACATTTATTCTGATTTTCATGTGATATTATTGTGAAGAACTCGTCCTAACTCGATGCATAAAAGCTTGACTTTTTATGCAACAAATTCGTAAAGAATCGTATCTTCTCCAGTTTCATATGACTAACATTCTGAGGCGTGAGTTTATATCACACGAATAGAGATATATAAATAGAAGAGCAGTTTTCAGAACTTATATCTCGACACTATGCCCAAGAAGGATCAAAGTTTTCAAATTCCTCCACAGATTTTAAATAGGTTGTTTATCTTTACTGCTTTGAAGCAACCTAATTTCTTTACTCTTTAAACATAGCAAGGAAATTTCATTCGCACTCTTTTTTATGTTAAAAAACGTAATATGATTTTTGAAAAGCAGTTCCTGAAACGTATGATAACGGTCAATATAAGTAGCTCCAAAGTCATTTTTAAATGTTTTGTTTTTACGACTAAATCATATCGTTGCCTTCAAGTAACACCTACCCATTATTTTGATGGAATGTTTAACTGCAAATATATCAACACATGCAAAATAATGCGCCGTTAAAATGTAAAAACTCGAGAGTATAAGGACAAATTTTCCAAATCGGTCAAAAGTAGCTGATTCTTGTATCACCGCAATTTACAAGTTACCTGTTTTCTCAAACTGTTTTATTAAGAGCTTCCACGGGTAATATACGTGTCAGTCTTGCTTAATACATACCATCTTATCTTCCACATGTAGCATGGCGTGTCAGTCTTACTTAATACATACCATCTTATCTTCCACATGTAGCATGGCGTGTCAGTCTTACTTAATACATACCATCTTATCTTCCACATGTAGCATGGCGTGTCAGTCTTGCTTAATACATACCATCTTATCTTCCACATGTAGCATGGCGTGTCAGTCTTACTTAATACATACCATCTTATCTTCCACATGTAGCATGGCGTGTCAGTCTTACTTAATACATACCATCTTATCTTCCACATGTAACATGGCGTGTCAGTCTTACTTAATACATACCATCTTAT
>NW_013668501.1:3024-4211 GCF_000517525.1 Limulus polyphemus | reverse complement strand
GTGAAGAGTAGAGCACTGCAATCACAACTGGTAACACCTGTGAAGAGTAGAGCACTGCAGTCACAACTGGTAACACCTGTGAAGAGTAGAGCACTGCAGTCACAACTGGTAACACCTGTGAAGAGTAGAGCACTGCAGTCACAACTGGACACACTTGTGAAGAGTAGAGCACTGCAGTCACAACTGGTAACACCTGTGAAGAGCAGAGCACTGCAGTCACAACTGGAAACACCTGTGAAGAGTAGAGCACTGCAGTCACAACTGGTAAAACCTATGAGGAGTTAGAGCACTGCAATCACAACTGGAAACACCTGTGAAGAGTAGAGCACTGCAGTCACAACTGGTAAAACCTGTGAGGAGTAGAGAACTGTAGCCACAGCTAGCAATATCTGACATGCTATGTGCGTTAAAGCACAGCAGCTACAGCTAGTAACACCTAGGTAGACTTAAGCACAGCAACCACAGGTGATAAAACTTGTGAAGACTAGGTCACAACAGCCTTAGATGTCACTAGCCGTGTAGGCTGGAACACAGAGTAATAGATAGTAATAGCTGTGAAGATTGGAAAACAGCAGGCACCGCCGAATAAGGCTAAAGAGAAACAAACCAATACAGATAGTCACAACTTATTACATTTCTCAGGACGTAATGGATACAGCTGCAGAGACTGAAACACACCAACAACAGCTCATATCAAACCTGCAGCTGGCAACTGCAATCGCAGTTGGATACAGCTCTAGAGACTTAATCACTATTAGCGCAACATGTAAAGATTTTACTACACATTATTGCTCATAAGATTACGAAATGGTTAAGATATTTCAAAGATGTGATTGGTCAACATACAAACTCATACCACCTTCCTATGATCATTACACCGTATATCTTATTGCAGCATATAATCATTTCGAGATGAAGTAATAATATCAAAATCTCTCTGAATTCTTCACTAATGCTAGAAACGGCTTAAAAAATCAAAACACCAAGGGATGATATTGTTTTACTACTCTTCATTCCAACGAAATACATACGTTTTTTCTTTATTTCAACCACTTTATGAACGTTGTAATAAATGCTTCACATTTCTAACACTAGTGGATAGAACACAAGGAAGTAACCGTTTTTAAAGGTTATGAAGGGTGATAAATTACGTAAATTAACCTAGAATTAGCTTAATAATACTTTTT
>NW_013668501.1:0-2096 GCF_000517525.1 Limulus polyphemus | reverse complement strand
TACCATCTTATCTTCCACATGTAACATGGCGTGTCAGTCTTGCTAAACATACACCATCTTATCTTCCACATGTACATGGCGTGTCAGTCTTACTTAATACATACCATTAGGCAAGACTAACACGCCATATCAACTGTAGAAATTAATATGGTGTATATTTAGCAAGACTAACACGCCATGTGAACTGTGGAACCTTAGATGGTGTATTTAAGCAAGACTGACACACTACGTCAACTGTGGAAGCTAATATGGTGTATCTTGGCAAGACTGACACGCCATGTTATATGTGGAAGATAAGATGGTATGTATTAAGTAAGACTGACACGCCATGCTACATGTGGAAGATAAGATGGTATGTATTAAGCAAGACTGACGTGCCATGTGAACTGTGGAACCTTAGATGGTGTATTTAAGCAAGACTGACACACTACGTCAACTGTGGAAGCTAATATGGTGTATCTTGGCAAGACTGAAACGCCATGTTATATGTGGAAGATAAGGTATACACCATTTTAGCTTCCATAGTTGACAAAGAAATTTGTTTTTTGTTTTTCTAAGCTATACTTGGTATATATTTCATAAATGAAGTCTAAAAAGCTATTCACTAGATTATTTTGCTTTTGCCGAGGTAGAATATCCCTGGTGCAGATTGTGTAAGTTATTCGTTTATAACTCTTAGTATTTTGTCATCAAGCTCACTTTATTCTAGGATTTGTTATATACGCGCTTTCCAAATCAAATGGTTATATATAAATTATCAGAGATACCGGCCTTTCTTTTAGTTTACAAAATTTCATATTTTAAGATGTTATACTTTATTTTGATGTGTTGTGTTCACTAACTTACATGGATCCGTACCAAATTATTTATTTGATGTCTTTAATTTCATTTACTATTCAAGTTAGCTCTTTCCCCATTTTCAACTTTATAATGGTTAGTTTCTAGGTGTCGCTACTTTTACATTTAGATGTAGCTGATCTGGCATGACTTGGTGGTTAGAGTGCTCGACTCGCAATCTGTAGGTCGCGTTTCGAATCTTGTCACCAAACATGCGCGCCCTTTCAGCCGTGGGGTATTTTAACGTGATGGTCAATGTCACTTTTCGTTGGTAAAAAGTATCCCAAGAGATGGCGGTTGGCAATGTTGACTAGCTGCCTTCCCTCTAGTCTAGCAATTATAAATTAGGGACGGCTAGCACAGGTAAGAGCTCTAGTAGCTTTGCGCAAAATTCAGCAAGAACAATTATATTTTACTAAAGCTTATAAAATTAGCCCATAGGTCCCAGTTTCATGTCATGATTATTTTCAAGTCCCAAAACTAGATTATAAAATTAAACTTCAACCCTAAGAGTACTGGAAATATATAATAAATTTATTTCAAGGTCCTAATATGCTATTTAGGTATAACGCAGGTTGAGAAATGTTAAGCGAATAATAAACTGAACACAAACAGGAGAGAAAAACAAGCAAACACAGGTGGAGTTGGAACAAAGTTCTTTATTTAAAAGCCACAGGATTAAGCTACCAAAACCTTCTGAGATTCTTCTTTGGTATTATCTGGCTGATGGGGTCGAGAATACCAAGAGTACAAGAGAGAATAAATTAATCAAGAGCAAGAGATATAACTCTGGAAGTACCCAATTTAAATATACTGATAAAGTAAAGAAAGTCCACAGGTTACACATTTCAACCAATGCTAGTAACAACAAACACCAGTCAGCAAGTTGAGCCATCTCACATACGAATGAGGTTTTCCACCATTGTCTTGTTGTCATAGAGATAGAGATCAGATTCAGTAGGGATGGGTTAAAACTGAAAAATACACTTGACACTGGTAGCTGAAATTATGCCAACTACGTTACAAGTAAAGACCACATTTTCTGAAAATGAAGGTTTCGTAACTGTATATTCACAAACTTAACATTCCTTTGAGACTAACTTAAACATAAGCGAAATAAATAAGTAAAATCGTGCCTTATCTTACAAATAAATCTAGAATTACATTCATGTAGTCCACACAAGAACTATGTTTTAACACTACAACTAAATGTTGTTGAGATACAATTCGTGTATAATAATTACCTCGTTGAGAAATAG
>NW_013668500.1:150800-151781 GCF_000517525.1 Limulus polyphemus | reverse complement strand
AAATATTGGTACCTTTATTCATTTATTTTTGCACTTTTAATGTTTATTGTGTTAAGAAAAAAATAGAAGCATAATTTCCTATCCTTTGTTACAAATGAGTTTGTTTGTTTTTTTTCACCCGTCCAACGGATGGGTACTCCAGCAAGTTAGTTCTAAATATTCACGGATATTATTGCTCAACCAATGGTAACCGTAGGCTACTCTGGCGACAAAGATATAAATGGGCAGTACTGATGGTTACTGCTACTAATAAATCCACGAAAGACTCATAGGTTGCTAGTTCAAAATGACTCACTAACCTTAATAGATCGCTATATCATACATGATGGTGATAGTCCTAAGTATTTCTCTTCACTCAATTTATACTATAAGAAAATGTCTACTTGCACTAGACCATAAAATATCGCTTAGATTTAGGTATCACAGATGTATTTAAAAGGGTATTATATGCGAAACACGCGTCTAATAGCTATATCAAGTGAAAAAGCGACGTTTTACTATGGTACTGTTTGTGAGTGTAAACGACAAAATGAAGAAAATTAGTGAAATAACATTATATGCTATAAACATTCAATTCATGGTCATGGCCCTAGAGAGGGAAGTAGAATCAGTGTTTTGACGTAGTGTTTGAGCCCTGGTTTCGTGAAAATGTTTATAGCATTTCACAGTTTAATATACAGTAGTAAGGGGGAAGATGAAGAGTTCTCAATAGAACCTGATCTTTCAACGTCGCACACAACGACAGGACCAAATACCGACCCGAACAAAGCTATTTACTAGTACAGTCGATGTATATCTATTGTAGTTCACACGCATACTTTACAACGATTTTGAAAAAACAGTGTGTTGCTTGTTTGGAGTTTTGTCAAAAACAATTTTTGGGAAATAATTTTCGAATTCCAAGAAGCTTAGATAAGACCCATTTATTAGTATTATTATATACAGTAACAAAACTGAGTTAATATCAGTAGTAAGCAGTGG
>NW_013668500.1:128222-149800 GCF_000517525.1 Limulus polyphemus | reverse complement strand
ACTAACTTTTGCTCTTACGGGCTCTCGTACAATAAATTATCATCTAACAGTTACACGTTAATTTTTTATGAATTTTCTTCTGATTATGTTAGTATATATAAATAATTAACGAGTTGGTAATTCTATTTTATTACATAACTGAATGTTAAAATACATTTATAATCAACGGAAATATCATCTGGTATACTCACGCTGTTACTGTTTCAATTTAGTAAACTAATTTTCAGTTAGGTTTAAAAATAACAAACTTAAAGAACTAGGCTATTTATATAACATGAAATATCTCATTATAGACATACTCTTCAGTCAACTTTGTTCTATTCTGTTCCTCAGCTCACTTTTTATTCGTTTCAGTTTACAAAACGATCGCTCCTCGCTGCAGTTTGATACCATCATGGACAAGTATATTCTCAGCACTATCTCCACACTGGGAAACGTTTGGATAATGGTGTGTCTATCGGGAAAGAGGAGCATTCTTAACTCCACTGATTGTATTGGTTCAGATTGTGTAAATGAACGTGGAAGCTTTGGAATTGCTAACGTGTGAAACTGGATTAGTTTGTTTTTATTTCGGTTTCAACGTCGTTCTAAAAAGAACGGACAAGACATTTGGCTGATTTCTTGACATGAAAGAGATGATAATTTCGAAAGGAATCTAAATTTGGTGGCAACATCCTTATATGCATCAAGACAATATTTCAATGCAGTGACAACCACAACGAAAAATACTTCAGTTCTGAATTTATCCTTGGGTGATAGTATGGTATCCTATGCAACTCCATCATCATGGTGATGGTTGCGCATAACCTGCTTCTAAACTGAACTATATTCACATAGTTCATCACATTGTTCTCTGATCTTCAACAAATTTAACAATGGTATCTATCCAATAAGGACACAGCAACACTGAGATCTTGGCCAGTTTGTTGGAGTACGAGACTTTTGTGCTAAACAACGACGAGGATACTCGAATCTAGTTGTCCGAGTTTATAAACGATTGATTAAGTTTCATTTCTGCATACAGCTTTTTGCTCAACGTCATTTTGCCAGGAATATCAGCACTTTGCATATGGGAGTGTAATCTTTCAAAAGCTTCATATCTTGCGATCACCGAGTTTCAGAAAGTTGTTTGACAACATATAGTCCTAAAGGTTTCAGCTCGTTGCAAAGAAATTGCCAATGTTGATTTAGGTAGAAAGGTGTATAATGTTTGTACTATATTGAAGAATCTCCCAACCATAGGGCAACACTCGGCACTACTTTTTCCAACCAAGTTTAATGAATGAGCTTCACAGTGTATATACAGTTCATAAGGTTTTCTGTCATAGATAATGCCTTGAACACCACTAATTTTCTACTCAATTTTTTTTATATCAATACCTTTCTCCTCCAAAGGCCAATATCATTTCAGCTATGTTTTGGCCACGCTGGCTTGACATCAGGAAGAACTTCAGGAATCTTTTTTCAGTATCAGTTGGTAAAACATAACGAACCACAAAGGGGAGTTGATCAGAATGTGTAACATCTGGTGTAGAATCGACAATGAATAAAATTTAGCAATGTTAATTCCTTGGCAATCACCTGAAGTACGTTGTCACCCATAAGACACATTTAGTCTTCACAAATAGCAGAAGATAGATATGACGTGTGCCTTGCCTTTGTTGGCAAAGTGCTTGATGTGTTCAGCAATAAACGCGTCATGCTCTGTTAGAAGTTCCAGTATACCAAGATAGTTACCATTGTGTGTAGACCCGATGATTGCAATGCAAGACCTCATTCACAGGGAAACTTCATCACACTTACAGTCCTTTGTAGCACCTTATGCCAGGAAACACATTCATTCTCAAACTGGGATACAACTTCATTATCCACACAGCCGATAACTGATTGCCTTGTACACATTACTATCATGGCCTCTCGGTGTATTTTGCTATTCTCAAGAGACGAAATTCTTCCAATCCTGCGTTTCCAGTCATTGTACCCACAAGTAAAGGATCCACTTTCTTTAGCACACATTTTACATGCAAAATAGTATAACTTCCAAACAGATGGTGAATAGCAAAGCCATGTGCATTCCATAAACTCTCCTATCAGTGGGTTCACACGTGAGAAGAAATATTTCTACCGATATCGGCGATAACCTTCTCCACCTTGAACTATGCCAGAGTTTTGAAAATCTTCATCACAGTGTCGACAATTCTCACCACCATTTGCAATCCAAGTTTTTCAATTCCTCAGATATGTTGTCTCCCAATAGGCCATTGACGAATTGTGGCTGTCTATCTTTCGATTCAAAATCTTCATCGCAGTCTAATTCTGTATGGATTTCTGTCACTGGTTCAGTTGAGATCGGTGTATGTTACCTATTAGATTTGTCTAAGTCAATATTCGGGCTGTTATCCTCGTTACCCCTAAAGTTGATTCCGTTTTCGTAGGATCAGTGACAACGACATTTTGTTGGACTTTCACTAAGTTTGGGCTTGAAAAACTTATCCAGCTTTATCAATTTAGCAGTTTTATTTTCTTTGCTTCTAGCGTATTTGATGTTCTTTTCTTTTATGCACTCCTGATTTGTGTGCAGATTGCATTTTTAAACAAATTCAATGAAAGAAAATTATGGTGGTTTTAGAATTAGCCACTTTAAAAATACTGAGATGCATGGCACACGTAAGCAAGAATAGCATTCACGTGTTTCAATTAGCAACTTAAACATGATCCGAGAAAGGCATCCTTTTGTGCGCATGTAATAACATTTTAGTGACTTAACATTCAAAATTTAACTAAACTACATTCTTATCATGGCCTAGCAACACATGTAGCAAAAAACTTATTCAATTATCTATATTTTAATATTATATAGATTTTATGTTCTTAATTTTATAACACAATACACGTATTTATTCCCAAGTTGGAGAATTGTATTTTTTCTCTAAGCATCCCCTCTTCTCTAATTTACTTAACACCCCTCCAAAAATTACAAAATTTAATGTCAATTACTTATTATAATATTGTCTTCGCTCAGACAAACCATAATTCTTATAGCCTTCAATCTTATTTGGCTAGATCTATCAAATAGAAAATCACTCCTCTTGCCACCCCCACCTGTAACATCCTCCCTTTCATAACTTGCCAATAGTTCTCTCCGACTTTTAATACTACATTATTTATAGCCAATAAAAAGTCAATGCTTCCTTTTATCAAATAACGTATTATGTTACATTGTTTTTTCTACATAAAATATTTAGTTTTGCTTCCAGTTCAACTTTTGTTCCCACTGGAAACATATCGACGAGTTTAGTTGAATTTCTAACAATTTTTGTCGCATAGTTAGAAAGACAGATCGTTATGGGTCATATTCTGCTTTTTTGCATGTTATTATACTGTGTTCTTTTGAGCATTATTTAATTAAATAAAAAATATTTGGCGCAGTAGAACCATTAGTATAAAAGAGTAGGGTTAGATGTCATGGACAGTTGACATAAACAATAAATATATAAAAAGACCCACGTAAGTACTTTATTTCTTTTTTCCATGTATATTCTTTATCTATTATTTTAAAAATAACTAAAATATAAAAGTAGGAACTTTTAATGTTATTTAAGGTTAGATTAGGTGAATATATACATATAATATAAATTTTCACACGTACTCTCGCAAGTAGCTCCAGAGCCTAACATGAGCTGCATGTTCGCCAGTAAATTATGACTTAAAATGGCCTCCAATAGGGGTTAGATACAGTTCAAAGTGCAATAAAACAATAAATTTTACGTATAATTAGATGTATACTATTATGAGTTTATAACTACTTAGCATAAACAAATGTAATTTCACGTTACAACTTGGTCATTCTAGTAAGACAAAAAAGGTAATTTAGATTGATTTATTTCTTTTCTTGGTGATTTTTGATGAAGCTTTTACTCATAAAAATGTTTGATGTTTATTTAGATTTTAAAGATTATACAACTGAAATTTAGACTTTTGAAACGAAGAAAAGTATTTGTAATCTTAATATAAATATTAATTTGCACTCGGATTAGGAAAAAAGACAATATATATATTCATTAACATATCTTTGATAAAAATACTTCATTAAAAAACTGATTTTTTGTTTGCAAACGACTTGTAATGTTTACTAAACGTCCGTCAAATTTTGTGAAGATACACACACATACTGTATTTAACCTGATTCATAATTTTGTACACCTTACACCAAGTGCCCCTGGCGGTCGCCCAAACCTTAATCAGTCATTGATTTTATGTTATTAATATATTATTACTGTTATCATATCCCTACATAAGGAACGAAGTATTAAATTTACATTACAATAAAAGAATTCTAGGGCTTTCCCTGTCCCTTACCCGTTGAAAAGCACGCGTCATTTATTCATAATTCTCCACTCTTCCACCTTTCACATGACTTATTGTATAAGCTCTTCTTTTTTGCTGTAATTTAGATTTTAATGAAAGTTGTAGTCATGATGAAATTTCAGTTTTTGGTGGTGAGAGAAAAGGTGTTCCAGAAGTAAGTACCTGTTTGAAGGTCTTTTTAATTCTAAAAATGTAATATTCAAATTAGGTAGAAATACTGAAAGCCACATTATAAGGAGGTGAGAACTGATGAATTTGACATGAAACCAGAAATGTAAAGCTATCACCTACAGAGCAGGAAAAAAATAATTTAGACTACAATAAATAAATATATAGCCAAGCTGAGTCTAAGTAGAAAACAGAACCAGAAAATAATCTGAAGAACTAGATTCAGGGGAGAATGAGTGGAGTGGACTACCCTCGTAAAAAGATGGACCTAAAGAAAACATAGAAATAAGGCATTCATCTCAGAAGGATACCTCATCATTCATGGCACCCTATAATTTAGGCAAAGGGAATTTCTTGGTGAGCAGCAACTGTGTATCGAACCTGTAGAGTCAACAATTGGATGAAAGTGGTGACATAAACTGGTAATAGAAAAACTATATCTGGTCCTGCAGTGGAAGGTTCTCGGAGGAGCAGTCCAGACATGTATTATGAAAGGACAAATTCCAGAGGCAGTAGCCCTCTTTATCCACATCAAAATTATTAGGTACTCACGAAGAAAGATAGGATCCACAGTGTGAGGATAGTGCATCAACAAACATAAAGAAATAAGATCCCTAAAAAAAATGCAGTTGTCACAGTAACCCCTAAAAACTCGGTCAGAAATTCAAATCCTGATAACTTTAGGCCAATTAGGTTATTTAGTTGTTCAAGTAAACTAATGGAACAAATAGTCTAACCAATTACTTAAGTTTTGTAAAAATAATAATCTTCTTTCCAATATACAGAACTCTTCTTGAAAGGTGAGACAGACCACGACTATTTCACAAGTCACACCAGACCAGTTTTTAAGTAATTTAACAATAATCAGGTCACTATAGCTATTTTCTTACACCTACGGAAACCCTTTGACTTCATTCCATAAATATCAACACCACAATGCTTATGCAGATCTAATTTTTTTATTAATCAATTACACTGATGTAGTTAAGGTAAATAACACCTTTTAGAAAAGTTAAAGTTAGGTACCGTGGAAATAAAACTATTTTCCAGAACCATATTTTTTTCATATTACTGTTGATAGACGTCTTATATCAGCAAAACACATAAAAAATACTAACACATCCCTCAGAAAATGCATAAATTATCTAAGACTAACCTAGGCCAGAATAATGGTTGCAATCCCAGCACTATTATAAAACTTTAGAAAACGTAGCACACTTTTTACTACTAATTGCAAGCAGTTAGCAGTTACTACCAAGCCAAGACTGATAGCTAGCTATTGGTCCTTTTCTGTACCTTAAGGTAATTTCTTTGTCTTTTACTAATTTTGTATTTCCTGAAAAACATGTCTAGAAAACCAATGATGTTATTAGCAATTCAAGTAATTCTATAATTGTTGTGAAAATCCACATGCAAAAGTAGCTTCAAAAGCTTAGGCCGTCCGAGTACATACTTGTTTTTCATAAAATGTGCAGATGACATCCAGTGAGACTGAGACAGCACATTATTAACCAAAAACTCCTGGCTCATATAAAGAAGCCATCAAACCTGCTGATGATTCCTGATCCAACATTTCCAACTACTTCGATACTTATGAAGATGTCAGTGCTGCAATGTACTGAGAATCTCTCCCCTTCAAGCTCCATTAAGTAACTAATGCTACCACTTTCAGTTCAATAACGTAGTTACGAAAGTGATATAAAATATTTAGTATTAAAGAGAACTCGTAGAGTAAAGTATGTCTGAGTATATTCCATTTACTGTTATAATTGATAATTATTGATCGTAGTAAAGAATTGAATTAGTATTATTGATAGTCTTAATTGAGGACAGTTATCTGCTCAGACTGAAGAATTTAGTCATTTTAACATTGAAGATTTTCAAGATACTTTTGTTAATCTTGATGTAGCCAAGTTTTTGAACCTCAATCTCTGAGTAAATTCTTTATTCTAACTGTAAACTTCCTTGAGTTGGTGACTTATGTGCTTTACTCATGACTGTATACCTGGATTTAAAGCCGAACTCCAAACGATTAACCTACATGGAATCCTGTTATAATTTGAACCAGTCATAATTCAATATATAATCGCTATTTTTATAAACAAACCACAAACTGACTTGTTTCATTAATTTACAATGTATCCAAATTTTATTGGATGCAAAATAGATATACTTAATCAAAATATACCAGTGTTAGATTTCTTTGATTAGTAGTACTACATTTTTATCATAATGAATTCTCATATAAAAATTCAAAGTGAGATGAATTTCAACATTCAACTATTTACCACACCTTTTTTGAGGATAACATTTCCATACTGTGCCATTTCCCTGCAAAGAAATATAATATTCTGAATTAAGCAAGTACATAAAATCCTTGACTAGGTTAATTTTGCAGCGTTTGTCACTAACTCTTCTTTTACATAATTTAGAAATGTTTTAGATTTGAAGAAAAAAGCTACAAATGTTTTTAAACACAACATGCACATCAATATCATTATATTACTGAAATAAGATATAAGTTAATAAAACATTAGCTGTACCCTGTATGAACAATAGCAAAAGCAGTCTTTGCTTGCTCGTAGAATTCAAATCTTTCAACTTCTTGAATAGGCACCTGAATATCAAAAGAAAAAAAAAAAAAGAGAAGAAAATATTAACTTTTTGATATTAGTTAAGTATTGCAAGTTTTTGCTCTCCTGAAATATCATAAACCACTACCTTGGTTAAGTACTTTTTAATATATTAAGTATTTTATAATTATGTATCAAATAATGTGAAGCAATTCAACTGTTTTAGTTAATTAGTTTAAAGTTTACATTTTCCTGTACCAAAAATGTATTTTCAATGATATTTATCTCCTCTAACACTTTGGATTTATCCCAATGAAAGTTTCTCTTCTCTCCTTATCTAAGTATTAGTATGAATCATACCTCACTTCCTCCATTCCTTATACTCCACTATATCGCCCATAGCAATTTTAATCTTGTGATTCTATCCACCTACGTCAATGCACCCTATAACAGATCTGTATAAGCTCCCTGTTTTTACTTCTTATGTACTATTTTGAGACTGGCAAAATTATCAGATCCAAACAACATCGTGGGGATGAAGGAAGGTAAGTATTATCTGAAGTTATAATTTTCCTATACTGAAAATGTATTTCTGATAGGTACTTACCTATTCTCACATAAAAAGCTATTCTCATTCAGTGCTACCCTCTATATGCAAAATTTTTTTTGCATTCCACAAGCCTCGAGTTCCTACATACCCTATGATCAATGTGGTTCAACTGCATCTCACATGCAAATCATCATGTGACAACCCTTCTCTAATAGGAGTGATACACACCCTCCTGATGCATGTGACTCCGTCTATTCAATTTTATGAATTAAGTACCTATTGCAAATACATTTTCATTCAAGGAAAATTATAACTTCTGATATGGTACATTACCTCCTCTCACATAAATAGGTGGAAGTACCAGTACAAGGGAAAGAAAGAAGCATCCTTCGAAAGCGTTGAAAGTACACCCTAAAAGAGTAGATCCTCACAGTAGAAGATAATACATGGGAGACTGCACCACTTCTATACCCGGTATACTCTTTGCCCAGTGTGGAAAGAGGTGTTGCAGACATGAGCGAAAATTCTGAGGAGCACATCCAAAAGGAAGAGAACAATGGTTGGATAGGGATCCAAACCATGCGATATTGGAATCTCCATGCCATAGAGTACATCAATGTGGGTGTGAGTAAAAGGATGTGCCTCTAGGTGTAGAGTGGCTAGGGTGTATCGGAACATACACTGCAAGTCAACTGCATCCAAAACCCAGCTGCCAGGAACCGACATCCACACAGGGGTAGGATGAGGATTATACTGCCAGTAAGTCAACTACAATCCAAAACCTAGCTATCTTGTTGGGGTAAAAAATAGGATCATACTGTCTTCACCTCTAGTTCAGCAGACTGGAGGTAATCTCATAACTCCCAATCTATGAACATGGCATATGATAGCAGTGTGATAGATTGTTCATCCGATTCAGGAACCCAACATCGAGACAATTGGTATAGTAAAGATATCTCTGTAATGTAAACTATCACACTCAAAACCAATCCAACAGGAACCACTCTCAGTGCAATAAGAAAATCATTGAGGGATAGTGTAAAAGGAAGAACTATATTAATTTGCAAGTTCCACCACCCTGACCCACAATACAGATGGAGGGAAAAAAGAGTGTAATTAAGTGAGGAAACAGAGACACCTATAATACACGTGTGAGGACTTATGTTGATTGGTTCAGGTCTGTGGGGTAGGATTAGGGATCATAATTGAAGGGGTGAACTGCAATTTTGACTGCTCACTCCAAAGTTACATCATCTCCTCGGATAAACCCAGACAGAGATGGAGCATCAGATTGGAGGACATCTCTTCATCTACACCAGTATAACACCACTGCCCTATTCTCAACTGAATGGCTTTATCATTATTTGTATTGTATATCTTTATCACATTGAGGAGAATGCCTTCATGGTCCACCACCCCAGCGGCTTGGAACTGGAAAGTGGTAAGGACTCCCATACTTTACTGGAGGAAAAAGTGGGAAAAAAATGCAGTGGAGAGTCCATAGAACATCAACACTGGAGACAGTGCAACGGGAGACTATGAAAAACCCTATTTTGAAAAGCAGACCACTCCTCTGAAGAATGACAGGGATGGTTAGCTATTCCTTTCTGCTTTATGCATAAAGTATATGGATTAGTACGGTCCAGAATGGGCATATGAATGACACAAATATATCGTGAGTGGAACCTATGAGCAATCTTGTGGAACACCCCATCTGAACAGTGTGCATTTAGTGACCATGTAAATTATAGTTGTTATCATGGTCTTACAGTGCAGATTTGACTAGCTTAAGTATACCTGGACAGGCAGGCACTACTCACCACAGAATGGGATCCATAAAACAAAATAATAGGACATGCTCCTGAAAAATAAGAGGTATATATATATATAAAGGTATCTTACCCAGTCACAGTCTCACAGAAAAGTGAAGGATTGTGACAGGTGGAAGACAGTATCAAAATGAGAAAGAAACAGCTACCAGAAGCAGATAATGGGAGATAAATGTATAAGGCGTAGTCCCAGTGCTTGATGGAAAAAGTACCTCCATCATATGACGAGAGTGAGATGCAGGTAAAAGGGGGAGGTGACAAATCAGAGTGAAGACACCATGAATAATTAGAAAAGGTCAGCCGATTCCAAAGGGTAAGGGAAGAAGGAAAAAGTCACAAACAGAGGAGTGGTGCCAGGGAAGGAAACAGCAAGAAAAGGAACCAATGGAAAGAAGCCTTGAAGGCAATGAAACAACCCAAAGCAGGTACAGGACATAGGAGGTCAAATGGATTTAACCGGGATTAAAGGTAGGAGAAGGAAGGAAACAAAATGAAGAACATGCCCCACAAGCTGCCAAAGTGGAGGTTAGCAAAACTCGACCAAGAGCACACAAAAGACAGATCAACATGCTGAGAAAACGAAATGTGTGTTGCTCAGGAAGGAGCAATCAGAAAAACTTGTCACAGAGTGGCAAAAATGAACAAAATTACCTGGGGAAGATGACAAATGGGATGAGAAAATAAAGGTATAAACAGGTCCCAATCCTGTCTGAATGCATCACCAGCCAAGGCAAGTGGACGAGGAACTGGAAACAAAAACATACAAGTTTGAAGGGCAAAGTACAAAACTAGTACCCAACCCCATTGTGAACAAACGTAAGACAGCATCATGAGCGATGAAAAACAGGAACATCGACTGTGAGCATCCTTAGTCCTGGAGAAAACACCCACTATAGTGTGATAAAAGACAATATAGGAAAAAAGGGAAAGAACCAAGAAGAAATTGGGGTAGGACAGATCACTCACACAACACCTATCTACATAGAGAGTACATAATTAATGGAGGCTCTTAGATATAGGTCAGGTAAGTGCTGGACGTGGAACATGCATAAATAATGCAGAGGCAAAATTGACAAATGAGCAACCAAAAAAGAAAAAATTGGATGTAGCAATACAGATACCACACATGATGCTAAGGTCACAGGAGTAACACCCCCCCAAAAAAAACAAAAAAACATCTGTTAGTCACAATTAGAAATGGAAGGGAAATGCTTGGTACAAGACAGTGTCCCACCCCAGAAGATTCCAAAAGCAAAGAAGCCACCACATAAGTAGGGCAAGAGTCGAAGATGGCAATCACCCCAACACTGGAGGTAAGGAGGAGGAAAGTACCCCACGAAAATCCCCAAGAAATAGATAGAATGCCTCAGAAAGGAGGAGTATGGCAGCCAATACCAGTAGAAAAGGCAACAGAAGATGATGATAGATGGAAAACTTGGTTAGGAAGAAAGGGATAGGATTAATTGATTCTGCCCCCATACAGGCAAAGTAGATTCGAAGTGCTGAGAAGCAAAATGAATCAAAGCCCCAAAAGAGAAACAAAAAGGCCCAGCATGAACCAAAATGTCTGGGAAAGGAGGAAAAAACAAACAACAACTGTGAAACGTCTATAAAAAGGGCTGAGGTAGGCCAGACTCCACAGTAGAAGCCTGGAAAGGCCAATTCATAATCAAGTGGAGGAAAACTGTCAAAATAGATGTAATCCCAAATGAGTTCAGCAGTTTGTGGAGGAATGTGAGCAGTAGTGGGAGAAGACTGGGCAGACCCAGGGTCCTCAAAAATGAAATTAATTGTAAGAAGTATGAAATATAATGAAAATGAAAAAGTCTTTATATTGTAAAATTAAGTGTATAATGACAATAAAAAATTTTGTAGATGGGATATGTTGAAGAAATAATATATGTAAACTAATGTACGATTTACCAACAATATGAGTGACAGGTAGGCCTAAACTAACGTTATAGTATAAAAAGATATCATTAAATGTTAATTAAAAAACCCTAACTGTACAAGAAGTAGATACAAATCTAACTAACTGTATTATGTGTTATTGAAACCAAATAACTACAGATAATATTAATAGCAAAATAATATTCAAAAAGCCAAGACCGTATAACAGCCCAAATGTGTGAGCCACCAAACTCAAGGCCTGAAGAAGATCAACTCATATAACTATCATTCTCCCAATGTATTCAAGCTGACAATTCCTCAGTCAAGTATCACCACCTGAAGCCTAAGTAATTGTGCTGGAAGTAAGGAATATTTTCGAAGTGGAAACATAGGTTTTGTTAAAAAAAAAAAAAAATCTACTCTTTGTATCAAATTAAAAAAAACACAGGAAGAGAGCACAAACAAAAAACATCTTGACGACAGCACTGCCAAACAAGAAGTGATAATTCAGTAGAATCGAATAGAGTGAGTCGCATGTCAGGAGGTGTGTCACACTCTTATTGGTGGGAGGTTGCCGTATGATGATTTGCATGCCAGACACAGTTGAAACACGTTGATTTTAGGGTCTGTGGCATGCAAAAACCATTTTGCATATAGAAGGTTGCACTGAACGAGAATAGCTATTTATGTGAAAAGAGGTAATGTATCATATTGGAAATACCTTTTTGGTGTAAGAAAATGTAAACTTCAAAAACACACCTCCACTCACACTTTAGCTAGAATCTCACATTGACAATGGGGAGGGGCTAGTGAGAGCAAGATCCATATAGAAAGCATCTGCATAGAAACGTGTGCAAACTGATCTAATGGGGTCTGCACTACTGCTGGAATAGGTATGCTCTTCATCTGAATAATATGAAATCTAAAATTTTGGTGGTAAATGTCAAACAGCCACAGTGTTGAAACTGTAACATCGTGAGAATAAACATGTAAGGATGGACATCTATTCGAAAACTCCTGCAATACGAGAATCATCTGCTTTGGAAATATTATACACGCTCACGAGATTCATCCAAGTTTCAACCATGCAGAGGAGGTCCTATGTCTTGTCATTGGAATTATAGGGCTGTGGACTGCAGTGTGATGTCAATGTATTATAGTAATATGATATTAAGGGAACTCAACTTGAAAGTTACAGAATGTTGCATGTCAAACTATCAAAATTATGAAGACAAAGCAAGCAACACAAAAGTGGACAAACCCTAACCCCAAAGTGAAGAAGTATGAAATGCAAGAAACCGAACTTGAAATTATGGGCCCGGGAACCCAACCCGAAAGTTAAAGAATGTTGCATGTGAGCCACCAGAATTACAAAGAGAAGGCAAGCAACAACCAAATGGACCAGCATTCCCCTCAACCTGAAGAAGCACAGAATGCAATAAACTGGGCTTTGAATTATGGGGCCATTCATGCCTCACTCAACCTGAAGAAAACAGAGATCATTTGGCCTGGAATTATGAACCTAAATTCTACCTCCCCAACCTGTGAGGCAAAGCAACACCTCCTTCCACTGGAATTATGAGGAGGATGTGGAACAAACGAAGTTTAACCAATGGCTCAAGGACTTTACACTCCACTTGCGGAATGACAAGAAGATAAGGACCCTCTTTCATGATAATGTCGTGTTGTCCCTGTCCAACCACCAGACAATCCAGGGCATCTGTGCAAATGTTTCATTGGTCCTGTAATGACCACTGAAGGGTCTGCATGTCCGACCTAAAGGAATGAGTGATTCCAAGGATTCCCACATCCCCAAAAGAGATTGAAATGAATGCACTGGTGAAGGAGACAACTGTATTTGAAGAACTACCCATTCCATAGCCTGAACACATAAAAAAGAAAGTTGAGCCCAGCTTAATTTGGAATTGAAAAACACTCCTAAATGGATGAGGTACTGTGTGGAAATAGGAATAGACTTCTCCTTTTTGATAAGAAACTCAGCTCTTGCAACTTTTGCTAATATAGATTAAGTGTGAAGTTCTACCAAGTGATGAGAAGAAGCCAGTCGTCCACGTAATGGTGAGTGTGAATACCTAATGAGTGAAGATGACATGAAAAGGATCTGACTATTTGACAAAAAAATGTATGGGGCAGATGCGAGGCCAACTGCATGAAATGAAGATAATGCCGTAAAGAATTTGTGATTGAAATGTGAAGGTAAGCATAGGTGATATCAAATTTTGTCATCCATAGAAAGGTGAAAAGAGCCACCAAAGGGAAAGAAATGATTCCCTTGTAAACTGAGCAGGCTGGATGAAGCGATTGAAACAAGAAATGTTGATGACAGGTCACCAACTGCCCTTTTTTTCAGTACTACAAAGAGCCAGGAATAAAAATCAATGAGGTAGGAGTTGGCATACTCTATGGCCTTTTGTACTGAAGATCTTGGATGGCTAGATGTAAGAGGGTCCTTGGGGAGTGGAAAGCCAACTGGTATGAGAGACAATGGAGAAGGAGACATAAACTGAATGACCAATCCTTTCCTGAGAACTTGAATGATCCACTGATCAGTGATGATGGTCTCCTATACTGACACGAACCCTCTGAGTCCAGATCCTACAGGATTTGAACCTATAATGTTGTCACCAATGCCATAGTCTGCGTTCCACCCTAGAGAAGGATACCCACTTGTAAGGTTGGAATTGCCCATGTGTTCCAATTGACCATGGCATCAAAATCGGATGTCTGGAAACTTGAACAGAAGATGCAGGAAACCCTCCAGTAGGAAACCTTTGGGACAATCAAGATGCTAGGGTAAAAAGGGAAGAGGGGCCACATCCACTCAAAATTCCATGGAATCGGTAATACAAGCAAAAATTGACTGAGAAAAGGAGATTCTCTGAGATCGCTAAAGAGCGAAGCAAGAAATCAAACTCTCTCCAAAAGATCCCAACAACAAACCAACCAAGATACCAAGGAGAGAGCAGACGCCAATAACCTGAAGTAGAAGTCAATAAATGACTAAGATCATCCGAAAATTGCTCAGGAGATCTGTGATAAACCACAGAAAACAGTCTGAAAGATCATATAAAGCACAAAACTGTGGTAACAGATGAATTCCAGAAAACTGAGGTTGATTAAGGCAAACTATGGCATCTTGTCTAGAACCCCAAATAGGAAGAAGAGGATCAAACCTCTGAGAGTCTAAATAAGGGTTTTTCAGGCAATGGAAAGCCAAGGCATGCTTATCCAATAAACGAGGAGGACAAGGCATGGCAGCACCCTCTCTCAAATGATCAGCCAATCCCCTTGCATTCACAGCAATGTCTGAGGATGGTGGAATAAAACCAATAAACCCAATAAAAAAAGAAAAGATTCATAAGCTACAGGAGAAATACTTAATAACATTACAAACTTGGCATACTAGTTGCAAAAAAGGTGCAGGAGGCAGAATGTCTATCAGAGGTTCATGTTTAGCTGTCTGAACAAAGGAAGTTACCTGAAATATAGTCTAAATTCTTACCAGTCTGCTCTTGATGCCCCACAAACTCAGCTGAGAGCCAACAGGAAAAAAAAATATCAGAATGCACGTAAGACTCTACCTCTCTGCGTATGAAGAACTGTATGTTCTCTGCGGAAGTTGCCACCCCCCACCTTGATGGTGGAGGAAACACGAAATTCATTGGCCAACACCATGTTTGAAATGTGAATGTGTATATTCCTATTTGAATAAAATCTCCAAAATTATTTCTAAAGAAAATAAACAATAAACTCAAGACCCACTAGAAAACATCAAAAAATTTTTAATAACGCTGAAGAGAAACCCGTAGCAAACACGGATAACTATCATTGTAATGTCGACCCTTGAGAAATAGTGAATAAGTAGTAATAATGGGGAGCCTATATACAGATCTGGTATACAGGGCGAATTATGTAGGTGGAGAGAGTCATAAGATTAAAATCGCAATGGGCAATATAGTACGGTATAAAGACTGGAGCAAGTGAGTTATAATTCATAGGAATGCTTAGATGTGCAGAGAAGAGAAACCTTCTTCGGATAAAGCTAAAGTGTGGAAGGAGGTAAGTGTGTTTTGAAAATTGATATTTAATACAATTCAATAATAAAAGTACTTTTGAAATAGAATGATATTTAATTGCTGGATTTTTAACATAATAACTACAATTCTCTTGTTACATTGTTCGTGTAATTAGTAACTTTGTGGCTTTTGACTGCTAATTACTGTCACAGCTCAGTTACTTGTTAACCATCAAACATTAAAAGATTTCATAAACAAATATTATCTATAAGAATGTAAAACTTTATGAACAAATGTTATGTAATGATGTGTTGTCTACACAGTTAAAAACTGATCTTTTTTTTTTTACATACTTCTCTTCCTTCAGCTTCTTGTATTATCTGCTTATAAGTATCCCAGATGGGAGTCTTTAAGTTCTTCAGCTTGTCTGCTTGAACTAGCTCCATTAGTGCAACCTTGACAAAAAAAAAAAAAGGAAAATATAAAAGCCTACAAGAATAGGAACCACTTTTTGGCAAAATATTAATAGTGTCTATCTTTCTTTTGGAATGAAAACAAGTGTTTTTATGAAACTTAAATGTATAAGCTAATATTAAAAAGCAAAATCCATATCATGGCTGGCTGGAAACTGTAGTTATGAGTAATATCAGCTCTCTGTTGGTCAGCTAGGTTGATGAAGAGAAAGTCAAGCCATAAAACGTAATGGTTAGAAGATATGTTGATTTGAGTAGGCTTGATAAATTTAATGGTGTCTAATGCTGTTAACACTGTGATACAATATAAGAAGAAAATTATTGTATTTCATTTAATTTCACTACAGTGAATGTTGTAAAGTGCCTACATCCCAACAAACCTTACCATAGCTATAAAATAAGACTTGAGAGTATATTGTTCAAAAACTTAATGGTTTGAAGGTAGCAAATTTAAAGAAAAAGTGGTGTTTTACCACAACTATGAATCTAAAGAAACTAAGGTAATAAAGTGAATGAGAAATGCAAGAAAATATCCAGATATGAAGATGGTATAATTTAAAGAATTTCAACATTAAATAGCAAAAATAAAAGATGGATAAGTATAAAGTTAGAATCAGTAATACAGGCACCTATTTTGAAAAAGTTGCAAGGAACTGATCTAGATAGAAAAATTGCAACTAAAACAAATTTCACTTATGAACATGGTCAAACATTTCAACTTTGCAAGAAATCAAAAATTATAACAATTAGCTAAACAATGTACTACAGCTAACAAAACAACTTTGGAAACTAGAAGCATTCTTATTCAATGATGTGATCACAAAAATTTAAACTTGTGTATTTGAGGAAAAGCGTGAAACACATGGCAGGTATTCAATAAAGTGAGAGATTTTCTTTTTCTTTTTTTTTGCTGCAGGAGTAGGAGATATTGTTCAGGTCGATGATATTATGAAGAAGGAGAAGTATAAAGATATTTTGGTTTGGCAAGTTTAATTGGCACTTAATTGCCACAGCAGGATAATGATCCAAAACATATCTGTAGAAAAAAAAAAGAGTTCATTTTTTAAATGGCAAATCCAAAGTCACATGCCAGTGTGATTAAAAATTTGTGGCACCAGTTGAAAAGAAATCTTTCAAAAAAGAAAACAACTAATCTGTGATAATTTTAGGAGATTGTAAAGCAAAAATAAAAGGAACATTTGGCACTCTCCAAAAATAGGTAGCATTCATGTCTGATCAATATCATCAAAGACTTCAGGCTAGAGAAGAATCAACAAAATACTAAATATTCAATCAGTTATTTTTCAAAATGAACTTCTTATGCCTATTTTCTATTATTTAGTACAAATATGTCACAAAAAACAAAATTACACTTTCTTGATAACTTGAGTTTTAATATTGATTGATACTATGCATATTAAGGCAGCTCTTACCTGCAGATAAAAATTTCAGGTTAAAAATCGTAAAGCTCGTGCCCCCAATTTTGTTCCAATGTACAAAGAAACAAAAAAATACATTAAATGTCAAACTTTATCCATTTGGACCATATAGAAAGGGTGATCAATAATATTGTAGTTCAAGACTACAGTAGCCTGGTACATGTGTACTATGTAATATAAAATCATATTTATCTATTATAAATGATTTATTTAAATTATTATTATTATTATTATATTGCATGTACAATAGTATAATCATATAATTATATGATTTTGGTGTGGTTAACCACTTTTGCACTGTTACTGTTAGAAAAAAGCTTTTATGATCCTGCACAACTTGAAGGAGGAATTGTTTTTGTTCTTCTTTTCTTGTTATGACAGCAACATACAATCAGTAAGGGCCACATCCCTTTCAGCATTGTAACTTACCACATTCAAGTGAATTCCCATGACTGGGGTCATAATCCAGATGGAATTTCTTGGCACTTGAAGATGTCTGTTGTGTTCTTTGTGATAAAATCTTCAAGTTGCATGTCATCAGACTTCCTGATATTTAGATGGATGCACCTTTGAGGTTCAATTCATGCCTTCATTCTCATTTAGTGTCTTTAACATTGTTCTTTTTGTCTCTGGGGAACAGCTAAATCAAAGAATGCCAAATGAATGAGATATCCATTAAATTTTTGACAGGCAAATTTTGAAAGAGCAGAATTCACCTTACGATACTTAACAGGACATTGTAGGAAGTTAAGATCACTGTGAGGAGAAGAAATGGCATCAGGAGCAGTGAATCATCCTCCAAGATAGAGTCAAACAACAAAAATGCAGATGTCATATACTCCTCTTTTCTCATGGCCAGTGAGTTTAAAACATCCAGATCTTGAGGGCATATAATACTTTGGCCATCCATCATGCATATAATATATTGCACTCCATGAGGTGGATGCCACCAAGAAAAGTTATGGTTAGTTCATGAAGTGCTTGATAATTGTCTCTACAATGGCTGATCTGAAGTTGCAGCAAATACAATGACTCTGTCCTTAACTTTCTTTGTGGCTTCTGCTAGATCATCATGATCAGTTGAAATTTCATAATTGAACTGTTCAATGTATTCCCAAGATTGCTGGAATCAATTGAAAATTGCAATATCTGGGCCAAAAAAAGCTCCATAAAGTCTTTGAAAACACATGCCAGGAAAAGTTCTAAGATATGATACAGAATATTTTAGAGGTAGAGAGTGACAGCATGGATTATTTACATATGGAATGTTCTTGAACATTCTGAATAATGTGGAATACTGTAGAATATTATAGAAATCTAGAACCTTACAAAAATATTTAAAATATTCTGGAACATTCTAGAATATACAGATATAATGCAAGCTACAAGGTAGTATTTTAACTACCTTGAGCCATCTTAAATGTTATTCAATAAAAAACTTGGTGTGAATTACTTATCTATATATTGGAACAAAATGAGTGTGTTTGTTTGTTTGATTAATTATGCACAAAGCTACACAAGGGCTATCTGTGCTCTGCCCACCACAGGTATCGAAACCCGGTTTCTAGCGTTGTAAGTCCGGAGACATACCACTGTGCTACTGGGGGGGCGCAAAATGAGTGTGTGAAAGTTGGAAATCAAAACTTCAAAAATAAAGACAACTCTAATGCATATTTATAGTAGGAGAGTCCAAATCAACTATGAAATGTTGTTTCAAAAGGGAAATTATAACATAACTCTTTTAACTTAAGATTTTTTTAACAATTTGTAAAAGGCAAATACAATCAATGAAGCATTTACACAAAAACAAAATTTTAATCCAAATGTCCTAATTCTTACTTCACTAACTTGTATTGTGGTTCATATATATTCAATGTTACAATCATTTAATATCTACACAAATAGCTAATAGTTGTGGAATATGCCAATTACATACAAAGATCGTTAAAATTATTATAAAAAGAGTGTTTTTGAAACTTACTGGTGCATATACATAAGTATCCAATGGCATTAATTTCAGTATAGCACGAAGAAGGTCAGGGATTCCATGGCCTGCAGAAAAATAATGGTAATTCTGATAAATAAATGTATTATGTTAATTTGTGCTACGTAGCTCTAAGGAATAAAAAAAAAACAAGTTAACAAATTGGAAGGAAGGGGATTAAACAATTTTTAAACATATCAGGGATAGGGGTATTTATGACATTTGTACATATATGTTTATAAATAAACCCCCAAAAGAATCCCTTTTTTTGATTGAGGAGATGTGTACACAAGATTATAATGAATTACATATTATATTTGGCACATTATGTCTTATACCCATTTTTTATAGTTGTAAGGTACTAATTTCCTATCCCTTCCCTAAAATACATACATTTTTGTAGTTCCCTCTAAGATTTCAATATCAAGAAATAACACCAAGAAACTAAAATACACTAAGTTATACTACACTTCTGACTACTGAAAAGGTACACCAAAGTTAGCACTAACTATAAAGAAACTAAAACACATTGCTTATTAACCCTTCTCTTCTCCAATTCTCCCTATGTACATTTGGTAGCATTAATACAATAACATATCTACCATAAAATTAAAGGACAATAAGGGACCTGTTGATCCAACTAAGCTGTTCCATCCACCACTAAACTAAATTACAAAAAAAAAAAAAAACTTATCAAACCTTCCCTTAAATTTACTGCATCCGCATCTGAAAGCAACCAAAATCCAGCCATCCTGTTAAGAGAAATAAGTATCTTATCTGAAGATGACTCCTACCCTGCAGAAATTTATATTTGTGTCCCCTAATCCTACCATTCTCACCCAGGCATCATTCTAGTAACCCTCCTCTGAACCCTTTCCAACAATTTAATGTAAGGAGCCCAAGACTGAACACAATACTCCAAATGTTGCCTAACCAATGACTTATACAATGAAATTATAACCTTATTAGATTTGTATTCAATGTTTCTGTAGATGCAACATAAATCCTATTTGCCATACCATTAGGAACAGCTTACTCCTTGAATGGCTTAAGAGACTGATCAACCAGAACACCAAGAACTTTTTCTTCAATAAAACTTCTAAAATTATTCCCATCAAAATTATATATATATATATATATATATATATCAAATGATTAATATTAACTTCTGATCAAAGCAAACTATGTATTTACAGCAAACATTCTATTACCTGGTATTTATTATAATTAAAAGCAATCTGCCATTAGCAAAAGGTTCATTTGACAGGAATTCAAATTTAATGATAAACAATGACAGAAACAATGACCATTTGACAGGTGTGTGTGTGTGTATAGTAACAAAGATTTAATTCTTGAACGTTTTGGAATATAAGTATTCCATCTTCAGCAAGCTATATTGAACATGGTAAATTGTAAGGTACAAAATTTTATAAAAAGTAAATAAAATACAGAATAAAATGATGAAGTAAATTAAAAGACAACCAAATAAACAAAACAGAATTGGATAAAACAACAATTGTAACAATATTATACAAGTATTCAGAACAGATTTAATTGTAGTAAAGCTGTGTTGTTATTTAAAGGTGGGAGTACATTTATAATAAATAAACTTTCTTTAATTAAAAGTTCAAAATTGGATGATCCAGATGAAATGACACTGAAATTCATAATCAAGATTGGGTGGTTGTTGTTTTCACTATGTGGATGAATCATGGAGTCTGATAAATTTGAGAGTTTTTACCAGTTCTGCTTGATACTCCCATATGTTCACAGGCTCGCAGGTGTAATTAGTGCATAGTTTTGCCAACATAAGTGGCATTACAGCCACCACGCATTTACATATGATCCTCAAATGCATAGGGGTCATTTATTTGCCCAAGTCACTAAATAACTTAAATCCTTTTGTAAAGCAGCAGCAACATTTTCACAGCCAGAAACACCAAAGATCTTAATATCACCAGAAAATTCAAGTAAATTACTGATCATTCTTTCATCTGCTTCATTGATGTACATCATAAAGAGCAAAAGTCCTAACATTTAGTCCTGAGGAACCCCATTTGTGACAGTTAATCTAGTTTGACTGAATTCCCTTTATAACAACCCTCTGCTTTAATAATGGCTGGAGACGGCTTAAATGGGTAATGAAGAAAAACTTTAATATAAGTTTAACATGACAGCAAATGTATAACGTTTCGACAAAACCTTGTCGTGATGACAAAACCTTGTCGAAACGTTATACATTTGCTGTCATGTTAAACTTATATTAA
>NW_013668500.1:113441-127849 GCF_000517525.1 Limulus polyphemus | reverse complement strand
CTTCTATCTAGCCACTTTTCTATCCAATGAGCCAACTTATCCTCCATACCTATAGAGATAATTTTTTGTTTGTTGATAGTTGTTGAATCTTGCATAAAGCCAATAGAGGGCTACCTATGCTAACCCCCTTCCCTAATTTACAAGTGACAGACTAAATGGAAGAACTAGTCAACACTACCCAATGCCAACACTTGGGATACTCTTAACAGAAAAGTGGGACTGACAGTCACATTATAATGCTCCTATGGCTGAAAGGGCAGGCATGAATAAAAAACAAAACAATTACCTGAAGTTGTTTGTCATCTTAATTGATAATGGTTTCTATCCTTCAATCAGAACTGAAAAATTTAAAAAGAATAAAATGTTTATTGCCGTCGATGGTCTTTTTCTCAATGTTTCAAATGTCTACCTAAAACAAACTTTAAAACTGACAAGAACCACAACACAGATTGGCTTCTTACATTGGTGTAAACATCATCAACTGATACCTTCTGATACAACTCAACTGGTAAATCTTCCAAATTGCATTCTTAATAACATTAAGTTTCTCCATTGCCAAAACATATTTTTGAATGCCATTCTTCATCATGTCACTGATGCCACATACAGTAAGAAATCTAAGCACATAATCCAAATTAAATCTAATCAATATATCTTACAGATGTGCCCAAACATAGTCTCAATCTATGGACATTATCATTGCTAACCAAATCAAGTTGAAAGAGTATGAAGATAGTATTACTAGACTAGAAGACATGTTTAAAAGACTAGCACGCATGACTGAGTGTTTGTAAGTAATTCCAATGACCATGATTTTAAAAAGAGCTTTATAATTCTCGGTAATCTAAAACTTTCCAAAGACTGCATTTCTATCCTCTCCAAAGGTCCTAATTTTGCCATTTCGGGTCAACCCACTGGGAAGGTAACTCTTCTTACTCATTCATACTTTCATCAATGCTTCTACAAATTATGATTTCACAAAAAATACTTAATCTTTCTTCTGTACCTTTTGATTTTTATAAATCCATATCTCCCAGAGCATGCCCTACTATGGAAAAGAATATTGAGAACCTTAAAAATGGTGTTTTTAAGAATTAAAACCTTTAAGAATTATCATCTAAAAACCAATATTTCAAGAAACTAGCAGTTAGCTATCATTGAGTTAAAAAATGAATGACCACATAATTGTGAAGGTGAGAGACAAGTGCAAAAGCTTTGTTTTAATGAATACATCGACTTATGAAGAAAAGATTAAGGTACATCTGGAGGATACATCTAGTTACAAACCACTTAACAAAAACCCTACATAAGAATTGGAAAAAACATGCAACTTTTAGATAATCTTGGACCATCTCATTCAGAGCCCCTTTAACTGTATGGATTATGTAAAGATCATAAAGACCCACAGTCTCCATATGCAACTCTACATTAGAATCTGTAATTTGGCTACTCAAAAAGCTACTTATCCTCTCCTGAACAAAACCCTTCACACAACAGCACCAATGACTTTCTCAACAGGTTACATGAAGATGGTTTGCAGATTAATTTGAACACAATCCTATTTACTCTTGATGTCAATTCTATGTAGCCTTCCATTCCCATAGAAGAAAGTATAAGCTTGGTTATGAATCTTGTTTGATTGACTCCACCGTCTACTATCAATGATGCCCTTATAAAATTCATTGAAAATTCTCTCAGATTTCTTCTCAACAACAGTCACCTTAAATTCAATTCAAACCAAAGGAATCACTATGGGCAACAATATTGCTGTCATTTTGGTCTCTATTTTATGCATTTCTTTGAATAATCAGCTCTTACTCAGTGGAATTTTGAAACTAGGTGGTACAGATAACAAAAAAGATTATGACAATTATGATATGCAACATTGTTTATTAACAAAAAGGGGACATAGATAAATGTTTCAGAATTCTATCAGATTCCATCTTCAGTATCTAAAGCTAAATAAAATGAATTTACATGTCTTTGGACATTTCTAAAGTACAAATGCTAAATTTAACGATAATTAAACAAATATAACACAAAACAGTAATCATGAGGAGAAACTACAGCAAGAAAACACAACAACAAAAAAGTAAAATCAGTAATATGAACATATTAAAAAAATGTATAATTTAAATGAAGACTGCATGTTGTTCAGTGTTGGAGAGTGCTGTTTGATGTGGAGGGTTTCTTTAATCAATAATTCCAGATCAGTATTAGGCTTGCAGAGGATAGAAAAATTTGATAGCATAGGTCGATGTCCTGTTTCTTCACTATGTTGGCATATAGAAAAAACACAGGGGTTAATCAATTTTTTTTGCATTTTGATGAAAATTCCCATATGTTCATAGGCTCCGACTTTTAAATGATGTTTGGTTTTGCCAATATAGGAGGCCTTACAGTCTCCACACGTGTAAAGATAGACAAGTCAAGAACAATAAGGAATGGGGAAATCTTTAGTAGGGAAAAAATTTTGTATGCATGACGTGGATTTAAAACTAATCTGAAATCCACTTGAGGGTAGTAACGACAAAGTACGCGTTTAAGTTGATTTTTTAAAGTTTAGTATAGGGAAGACACGAGTATATAGTAAGTTTGGGTACAGTTGGTATCTTAATTGGATTTGAGAGTTTCTTTGTTAGGAAGGTGATGGTAATGTTTTCTAATAAAT
Source organism: Limulus polyphemus (assembly GCF_000517525.1). Taxonomy (NCBI): domain Eukaryota; kingdom Metazoa; phylum Arthropoda; class Merostomata; order Xiphosura; family Limulidae; genus Limulus; species Limulus polyphemus. The sequence goes on along the minus strand of NW_013668500.1, from coordinate 125,178 downwards.
GTTATGGGTAGCAGTTACGTTTCAGGATACCATGTAAGAACAAAATTTCAGAGTGTAAATTAAGATAAGTGGAGCACAGATTGTAAGCTCTGTTTAGTAAGCATGTAACAAGGTTTTCTTTATAGGTAAACAGGATAAAGCTATCAAAGTGTGTAAGGAGACCAGTGAAAGTTTTTTTTGGTAAATTGATGTGGAAAATCAATTAGCATTACAGTTAATGAGCATGTCTAAAAAAGCTAAATTATTATTGTTCTCAACCTCACTTTCACACCACTGATGTAAGACTAATAGGCCTATAATTACAAGGACAATTGCTATCACCTCCCCTTAAAAGTGGAGTAACATTAAACATCTTCTAATCTTCTGGCACCTGCTCAATGATCAAGAGTTAACAAAAAACAGTAGTAAATGGTTCAGATATCCAATCCTCAATCTCCTTCAAAACCCTTAAGGAAGCACTATCTGGCCCAGATGACTTGTGATTCTTTAAACTTTTTTCATAACAACTTCAGAATTAATGTGATCATCTTGTTGAATTTTGTTTCCATTTAGTAAATGTTCAGTATCAGGATTATTCCTTAGATCTTTTTTTAGGAAAAATTGAAGAAAAAAGTAAAATTTTATAACTCATCCATCTAATAATCATCAGAAATGACCCTTTATCATCCCTCAAAGACCCTACTTCCATACTAACACTTTGCTTACCCTTAATGCATGCCTTGATAAATCCCAGATGTCAAGTCGCCAATGGTGACTAACAGCTTCTATGTGGCACCTAGCATTTTCTCATATTTTATTTGTGCATAGGACTGTGCTAAATAGAACTGGAATGTAGAACTATTTTCACGTTCTTTGAATCCTAAATCGAACTTTGTTTCTAGGATTTTGATGGCAGATTCAGCACTTCTACATGTTTTTCTGGAATGAAGCACTGCAGTTGCACGAAACGTTACTAATTTTGCACCATTTTGTATTTCTTCTTTCTCTCAATTCAACCAATCAGTGCATGTGTTTAGACTCAGATGAAACCACAGGCAGTTAATTCAGGCAATACTATCAAGTGGTTGTTGATATCATGTGATCGTTAGCATGCACTCATTGTTGTGAAAGTAAATAAATATACACTGAAGCCTCAATTATCTGCACTGGTCCACGGAAAGAAAAAATTGCAAATAACAGAAACAATGGATAATTGAGACACTAGGGTATCTCCCTAATCAGCCCATTGTTTAATCTAAATAAAAATGTTCAATATATTTAAGTTCCTTGTTTTAAATTATAATCTTTTTACTATTATTTAAATCACATACTTCTAAAAAATTATAAAAAATCTTCACAATCATGAAAGCCAACTGTCAGTTGGTCACACTCAATTTCTCCAAATTTCACAAATTATACGAGTCCAATTCCACTTTTTTCTCATATAATATTTCCTCTTTTGACTACCCATGCAATTTGAGTTGAATTTAATTGCTAACATAGGCATAAACAGTTCCTAAATTTTAGCACTTTTTCTGCTATAGACATGAAAGTGTATTTGCACCCTATCAATGCCTATGAAGAATAAGTCAGAAATTAGCACAAATCTAGACTGAAGATACTAGTAACTGGGCAACACCCCAGCACAACCTGAACATGCATCTGTGGTTAAAGGATGCCCACCGTACAGTGCACGATAACTGAAGTTGTGTGAAATCTTAATGTGTATTTTGTGTGTTTTTGTATACTATGTTTTCAATCACTAATCAAATAAAGTTAACCAAGCTACAAATATTTTGTATCCCTGCCTTAACAGCTAAAAACTAAAAGAGGCAAATTAATGTGTAAATTATTGTCCAGAATTGTAATAGCACAATTATTTTGAGAAAATCTGAGGAAAAGAAAAAAAACACACATAATCGAGGCACTAGTGTAGCCCCCATTTCTCAGTACAAACAGTAGTGAAGTTAGGTTAGATATACCTCGCTCCGAGATCTGAAAATATTTGCTCCAGTCTGCCTTAATGTATTTAATAAAATCCCACTGTTAATATTTACTATTCAGATAACCTTTTCTGAAAATATTTGTTGCAGTTTGCCTTAATGTATTTAATAAAATCCTCACTGTTAATATTTACTATTCAGTTAACCTTTTCTGAAAATATTTGTTGCAGTCTGCCTTAATGTATTTAATAAAATCCTCACTGTTAATATTTACTATTCAGTTAACCTTTTCTGATTTCTAAAGGTCTTGTCTCTAAGTCTCCTCTCATAGAAGTCAATTTAAACTTGTTAAATCTATAATTCTTTTCTTTACTTTTGTCCCTTATCCTCTATTGTGAGCCAAGCTTATCTTTGAATTGCAGCCAACATTTTTTCTCTATAAGGAGTATGTGATTGTCTCTCAAATAATTAAAATTTTATTATTTATTTATTTATTCCCAGTTCGTATAGTAGCCCAATTCATGACAAATAAATCTTGTTTCATTCCCTTCAAAATTTGCTTTTTGAAACTTGTGGCCAAAATCTCATAGTTCTTCATCTCCATATACAGTAAAACATCAAACCTAACTGAGCAATGATCACTTGCACCCAATGTTCCTAAAACTCCACCCTCTCAATCATTTCTATATTAGAAAGTAACAATAACCTAAAATTGCATTCTTTCTAGAAGGTTTCTTGACCAATTAGTAAAAAAATAATCCTGAATATTTCCTAAACTTGTATCTCCATGATTTGATTCTAACACTTTTCAATCCATATGTCTGAGATTAAAATCTCCCCTAAAAAACAGAAGTCCAAATGGATTCAATCTCCTTACCACTATCTTTGATATTCTAAACTTAAACAGAATGTAACTCAAATTTTACATATAATGTTATGCCTATCCCTATTAAATCATGCAAATCACAATATTAAAAAAAAGTCATCAAAACTGTCAACATGAAAATTAGTTTCATTTATTCCCATTATATCAAAATCCTCTGTCCTAACTAGAACTTATATAAAGTCAACCATTTTACTTCTAATATTTCCAGCATTACATAATAGTAACAATTTAGCCTACCCTTAAAACTGTTTTTTTACTTTGTTTCTATACTACACTTTTCTCTATATCTTATTTTTATGCATTTAGCTTATCCTGGTCCTTGCCACTGCTTAGCCCTAGTTTAAAGTCTCCCTTGCAAGTAAGGCAACCGTTATTCTGTTTAAATGAAAACCTCCATTCTCAAAAACTTCCTTTTACCATCAAACTGATCCCACATGTCTAACCAGCTAATCAGCTTGTCCTTACATAACAACTTAAGCCTAACTTTCAGCTCTAGTGGGTAATGCTCTTCAATTTTTATTTTGCTGACTATTATTCTATATGCTCTAAGTAAAACTCACTTAATTAAAATAATATTGTTACGACAGTGGAGGTTACGTGATGCTGGTAACACGTGATGAGTGTCTAGAAGATTCGCGAAGACACTAGCATTTGCTATACATGCGCTCTTATAGTATATAAGACTGGCGAGAAGTGATGGCAGGGATAGTTAATTGAATAGCCGACAGATAGATAGATATAGATAATTGCAGACAGATAAAGACGGACAATCGAGTCAAGTCGTAAGTAAAGTGCGTGAATCACTGAGAATTATAGCGTGTGTTGAAGTTAAAGTGACTGTGGAAATTAAGTGTATTGCAAAGTTGAATTGAGAAAGAATAAATTAGTTTTATTTAAGAAAAGGCTTGTATCGCTGAAGTTTCTCGGAAAGAATTTCTACGAAAAATTAACAAACGAACACAGACGTAACAATATTAAGCTATTTCTCTGATAGATTGTTTAGGCAGAGTATTCATGATGAGTAAACTGGAATGGATGGCAACTGCCTGTTGCAAAAAACACGAGTGTAGAGGATGACATTTTAAACATTTTCCATCTTCAGGCAAAAAGAAAACAGTACTTCCAATTGGGTGTATCTGCTTTCCTCAGGTGACTCAAATAAAGGTCACAGGTTGGGATGGAAATGAGCCATGGGAGGATGGACTGGTCATCAGACTCAGCAACATCATCCAATGACAGACCCAATTTAGCCAGCTGTGCCTTGATACAAAGACAAAAAGAAGGAATGGCAGACCATCTATTCCGAAAGAGCACAGCCCACCTAAAAAGGAAGACACAACCCCAGGTGGGATGCTGTGGTAGCATATTGCAAAGAAAAGTGAAGAAGAGATTCATGGGACTTAGTGGACAGACTTTAGACTGGTGAAATGTGGAAAGCTCCCATGCAGAGCTGAAGCCCCAGATATTGTACAGGGTTCAACATATTCAAGGCAGAGGGCCTGGCGGAACTAGAGACCCATAGTCCTGCTTTGATCGTATGAGGGCGTGATAGACCTTGAGCATGGAACATCTATCTGCTCCCCAAGAGGTGGAAGAGAAAACACAGAAGATGTTCAGTGCCCTTGTACACTTGACACAAAGCTGATTAATGTGAGAAATAAAAGTAAGCTTATAGTCAAAGATAACACCCAAGAACTTCACCTCAGGAAAAGCAACACCTCCGAGACAGAACTCAGGATCAGGGTGTAAACCCCTTTGCAAAAATTAATGCAAATGGTTTTTAAAGGAAGAGAAGGTAAAACCATTTGCTGTGGTCAACTTTAACAAGCAAGTGAGAGCAGTCTGAAGCTGCCACTAAATAAACCTCATGTTTGACAACCAACAAGAAATGTGGAAGTCATTGACACAGAGGCCATTTGCAACAGTAAGAGTTGCTGAGTGATAGCATTAATCTTAATACTGAAAAGTATGACACTTAAGACACAGCCCTGAGGAACTTCAAGTTCCTGTGTGAAGGATCAGAAAAGGACTTGGAATCACCTGTCCAGTAAAAAGTTACAAATAAAAATGGGTAAATATTGCCACACAACTCATATGAATGGAGGTCCCACAAAATTCCAAACCTCCATGTAGTGTCATAATCCTTCTCAAGATCAAAGAAGACAGAAACAAGATGCTCTTTCTTGGGGAAAGCTTCCCTGATTTACAATTCAAGACAAATCAGGTGGTCCACAGTGGTGCACTGTCAATGAAAACCACATTGAGTGGGTGAGAGGAAGTTAACCATCGTTTCCAAGATATTATAGAGACAGCTAGTCAAAGCAAGTGGACAATAACTAGAAGGAATTTTGGGATCCTTCCCAGACTTTGAAAAAGGGAGAACAATAGCCTCTTGCCAAGCATCAGGAAACAATCTCCTGCCAAATCCAGTTAAGAGCAACCAGAAAAGTAAGAGAGGCAGGAGAGAGATGGTGCAGCATCCCATAATGAACATCATCAGGTCTGACTGATGTACTGCCAGCTTGATGAAGAGCAAGCTTAATTTCCACCAGTGTAAATGGGCAGCTATAATCATAGAGATAATTTGCCCAACAGGAAAAGGGCAATTGCTCAGCCCAAGACTTGATGGCCAAGAAGGTGGGAGATGAGACAGAGTACTTTTGAAAGGTAGACCTTTCTTCATCAGGGATAAACTGGGAACCACTAATTCCCCCTGATGAAGAAAGGTCTATCTTTCAAAAACACTTGAGATATGGAGTTTCTTATTCTTGTCTTCCATTGATTTTTTTAAAGTTACATGTTATCAGAAAGTAATCAAATAAGATAATTTGATCATGAACAGACAGCTTTAGCGATACTCTGTACATTAGCAACTTCCTGGCCATTAGAGAGCAAGATGGAAAGGGGATGAGAAGCATACTTCCCACTGACCTTCCAAATCATGTTCCGCACACCTCTGAACTAGTGGTAGAAGAGATACTGGTGGTGAACTTCATCCAAGATTCCTTCTGGCTTTAATGTCTGACCTGTCGAGCATGAGCACGGGCCTGCTGGAAAGTAACATGGTTGGAAAGAGTGGGATACCTGCAAAAGGTATCCCAGACCTGTTTCTGAGCCTTCTGTGCCTGCTGGAAGACAGGAGGCCACCATGGATGAGGTTACCATGAAAAACATGTTGAGGTTTTGGGGAGAGAATGAACAGTAGTTTGAATGAAGTAATCAGTTACTGCCTCCATGCAGTCATTAATAGATGGAAAACTAATGACAGCAGGATCAAGTTCTGAGAGAGCAGTGAAAGAAAGCCAGTCAGCCTGCTCCAACTTCCACCATGGTACTTGGGTCAGGTAGCATCAACCATGGCCAATCTCCATCAAAATGATGGGAAAATTATCACTGTCCCATGGGTCACTGTCAACCTTCCAAGAAAAACAGATAGATACATCAATAGCAGTAAAAGACTGACTAGGTGCATGAAAATAGGTAAATGAACCAGTATTGAAGAGAGAAAGGTTGTGATCTGAGAGCATATGCTCCACAGATTGACCCCTCCCATCAATATCAGCACCACCTCAGAGGGGATTGTGTCCATAAAAAGTCATCCAAGATGAAGAAGTGAGACAGCATCTGTTCAATGATTGTGTCCATTAAAGTCCCCCAAGATGAAGAAGGGAGACAGCAACTGTTCCATGATTGTGTCCTTTAACATCCCCCAAGATGAAGAAGGGAGACAGCAACTGTTACATAATTGTGTCCATTAACGTCCCCCAAGATGAAGGGAGACAGCAACTGTTCTATGACAGCATCAAGGTTCAATTGATCACAAGTCTCTCCTGGAGACAAGTAAAGAGAACATACAGTGATAGTACAACCCACAGAGATACAGATGGCCACAGCCTCCAGGGATGTATCGAGTGGCACAGACAAGGTGGATATGTGCTGGTCAACCTCCATGAAGTCATCCATCATATAACCTGTCATTCTGGTATAAAGAACACTGCCAAAAGATGACAGTATCAGCAGGTCTCGGGAATGTTTCCTGTAAAGAGAAACACATGGGATGATAGGAATGATAGGCCTTAATGTCATCCAAATTAGAACAAAAACCTCAACAGTTCCACAGTATCAATATGACCATTTTTATTTAGGTGAAGGAAAACTGGGTGGAGAAGAGAACCCCCCTGTTTGCTATGAGGACATTTTTCTTTAGTAGAAAGAGGTATGTAGACCTCCATGGAACCTGCTTGGGATCGCTTAGGCAGATCTGTTAGAGGATAGAGATTCCTGAGACTGAGGGCATGAATGAACAATGATTCTGCATCTTGGGGCTGAAGGAGATGGACCTGAGCAGTTACTGAATGTGATGATGGGGACAGAGACAGGAGTAGATGTAAACTTGTCAAATCGTGCAAGCATAGAGGACAAAAGCCTCTTCACGTGGTGCGAGAAAGACTCTGATGGAGGCACAGAAAGATCTGTCTGCGCTCCTACTGTAGCAGTGGAATGGAGTGCAGCAGCATATATACAAGATGTAACAGGGGACAACAACTTCCAAGTCTCAGGGTAAGAAATGTTGTTTACAGTACTTAAATGTTGTACCTCTCTCCTCCACCCACTTAGGGAAAGATCGAAAGTAAGAAGGGTGGAAAACACCACAATTGACACAGTGAGGGTCCAATTGACACTCTTAGATGTCACAGTCTTTGCCACCACAAGGTGCACACATCAAAGAAACACAACAAGATGCCTTAAAATGTCTGAACTGCTAACACTGGAAACACCCGAGAGGGTTAAGAATATAAAGCTGTACCTTACAATTCAGATAACCTGCCTTGACAGTGGTAGGCAGACATGGCAATGTAAACGTTAATACGAGAACACTGGTAGGCATCATAATTCCATCTTTACGAGTGGAGATATGTCACACAGCAGAGACTCCTTAGCTGGTGAAACCAGCGAGGATCTCTGACTCGGGGATGTTTCTTAGATTCCTCTTAATGATAATTCCTCATGAAGAATTCAAAGTAGCATGAGGAGTATCCTCAATAGGTATATCCCCAATGGCCTTTGATTTCAGGAGAAGTTTGTTATGTTTTGATGTAGAGGTTTCCACCAAGATGACTGATTTCAAAGAGTCAGCAAACCTCTCTAATCCTCTTTGAATAAAAAAAGAGACATTTGTCCTAAAGATTTGTCAGAAAAAGAATGAAGAAACAAGGTGTAGGTACAGATTGAGGTGGTGACTGCTGTTCTGAGTCTTCCAAATGTGGTTGATCTCCTATCAATGACATTTTTTAATGTTTTTTGGTGGTCACTGGGTACAGGATCCATAAAAGACCACAGAGCTAGTAGCTCCTTATTCTATGTCAACTCGAAACTAACTCGCTCATCGTGAACCCCCGATAAGATATCAAGGAAGTTCCAGACTAGAAAGAATATTTTATATTGGTTGTAAATTTGTATCATCGTTTGTGATAATTATTTGTAATAACCGTTGTTGTAAATTGTATTATTGTTTGCATATTAAAATATATTTGTCTTTAAATCAATCTTGTTGGAAAATATCATAAATTGGATATATATATATCGGCATTTATTTAACTACTAAATTTAAATTATCATTTAGTTCAGTTTCAAACCATTCAAAATTTTAATGCGTAACACCCTACATATTGATCTAAGCCTGTCATTCAATCCTAGTGGTATTGCCCAGCTCTCTATTCTAAAAACATAATTATTAAAAGTGATTTGACAAGTTTTGTTCACATATCACTTATTTTTAAACTATCAATAAAACACTGCATTGTTTCCCCAGTATCAAATCCTCTCTTGTCCTGATTGCATGTTATAGCATTTAACTTTAATCTGCATGTCTTTGGATTTGAAATGTGGGAGTACATATTATTATACACATGTTATGTGTGTAAAATACAGACTACTCTTGTGTTATATGACTGGTGGTGTGTTTCTCTGATTTAGCATTCCTTTTGAGGCAGTTTCACATCATTCTGAAGCATTTTGACTTATTAAAAGGTTATTTTTGTTGGTAAAACTAACGTGATGAATCGTATGTGGTATTTTTGCACTCATGGATTTACCTCCAAGTGGTAATTTAGAGCCTTCAAACTGGAGGATTAAGGAAATTGAGTTACAGAGTGTGTCTCTCCCTGTAGCACAGAAACAAACAAATTTACTGTTAAACAAAAAACATTTATCTTATAAGAAAATAAAATAAACACAAAGCACCACGATACAACACAAGGGCAAATCTTTTCATTTGGATGTGTTGAAGTGGCAAGAAATATATGAAAAACTTTTTAGTTTCTCTTACAGTCCAGTGTGTTCCCCTTTTCAAGTTAAAATGAAATGAAAAGAAAATGTAAAAGCAAAATAAATTAAAACAACACCAAAAACTTATGTTAAAATGAAAAAAATGCAACTCTGCTAAAAGCTAAGGTCTACAAGTTAAAATTAGTTTACCACTAAGAACAATGTTGGAGTCACTAAAATCAGAAGCTCATACTAACTACCGAGAAATTTTTAATCACAACGAATGCTAAAAGTAAATCTAAAATCTAAAGTTCTAACAGTCTCTTATGTGGGACAATCTCTGCCTTGTCTGGAAAAATGCATATATTTCACAAAGCCAGATCTGCACAAAGCTCCACTTTTTTGAGCAGCATGTCTGTCTAGTGTTCTCAGCTCAAAGGGTGTGGCAACCCCTATTTTTTATTTGGTTTGCCAACAAGAAAAACAATTGTCTATCTCATAATTTTGTGAGTATTCTTTCTTGTAAGAAAACAAGGATAACTGCCAATCAGTGAATTCACACTTCATTTGCACTGGAGAAAGGAAAAGTAACTTAATTGATTACCCCACTACATTCAAACTAAGAACTCTGAAAAACACAATTATTTTGCGAAAGAAAAAAACACATGAACGTATTAACTGAGGGAAGATCTAATGCATGGCCCATGATACAGTTTTTTAAATATATCTATTATTTAACACATTCATGACATCGTGCACCACCAGTCGTACATTTACATGTTTTCAGTTGGACATTGTGTGCCACCTGTGGTACACAGCACCTCATATCTCCAAAGTCCTATATGAAAGTATTTATTTTGTACAGATGGCTATAATGAAGCCACTTCTTCCATCATGTACCACTGATGGAATACGAATGTCATGTTTAAAGAACAACTGAAATTTACATGATTAAATCACTTTTTATTTTCAAATTACATCTAGAGACTGGCATTAAAGTTTTCATTGTGAGTAAATGAAGCAAAAAAAACTGAAACTTCTTTCATAAATAAAAAACTGTTATGAAAACTGTAATATAATAAGGATAGAAATGAAAAGGAAAGAAAATTTTCATATTGATTAAGTGGAGCAAAAAACTAATTAGACAAAAATAGACAATGAATATTTTAATTTATTCTAATTTTCATTTATGTTTGTCATTGAAACACTCCAAGTAAACTGTAGGCTTCCCATCACAATCCTTGAACTATTATCATCCACAGTAAGATTTATTTTATATGATGTTCATTTTTTACAATCGTAAAATTGTGAAATATTCATAATTCTTCTAAAAAAATGGTAAAATTACTTTGAGAAAAAGAAAAAAATATTAAATATTATGATCATTGGATTATTATTTAAATCATAGTGTGCACCATCAACAGTGCACTCAAGAGAAAGTTGTCAATGGAGTCATTCTGTCATAAAGCCATAAAATTAGCAGTATCTAAGATAGAGTTTACAATGAGACTTTACATTTCTATTGCATAATTAGGGAAATCACTTATGCTGCGAAAGTGTTAAGAACCATGTCTGAGCATTTTTACCTATGCTTTTCAAAAGTGTACCACTTTGTACAAATTTCCCTAAATAGAAATTTATCCATATGCAATAATCAATTTACCATTATTTTAAAAAAATTAATTGTAACTTCCAATCAACCTATGAAAAAAAACCTCAAAAATAAAAGACGTGTCTTCTGCCTTCATCAAAAAGCAGGTATGTATCTACTACAGGACTATCATTCAGCTTGCTTTGCTATTGTTATTATTATTAAAATGATTTTTTCAGCTGCATTATAATTTGTGACTCTAACATTTAAATTGGTAATAATAATATAGGACATATAAACAGCACTGATACAAAAGTTTCCTGATCTTCTTTTATTTCAATTGATGAATGGGTGAGACCTGTATATTTTTGCCAAAATGAAGCATTTAAATAGCACTAAATTCTATATGTCAAGCAATTATTCTAACTGTTCTGTACTTAGAGCAAAAAAGAATGAACTGAAAATGAATTTCGCATTAAATCAGAAAAGCTCTGTAGACTAGCATTTTTTTGCATGAACAGGGCATGCTAAATGATATGTATAGTATATTATTTGACTTTACCATTTGTCCCCAATACTAATAAAAATATACAAAATAAAATAGACCTCTCCGGATGAGGATGACTTTTGTTCAGATGCAAATACTTAAATCAAGAACAAAAGTTTTTTTGCTTTTACTGTTCTCCAGATAAAAAACAATTACCTTCATTGTCTCACTGCTTACTAAAATCATATGTCATTTAATAAAATGAAACTTTCCAACAGTTATTAAAATTTTATATATCATAATGTTGTATTCATAGACTTTTGCATTAAACAGGATGCAACTAGTAAGTTTTAATATTGATTTAAGGCACTATATACCCTGAATACCACATACTATTGCATTTCCATCATTACTTTTTCAAGATAAGTGGTTTTATATATGGAATATATATATATATATATATATATATACTGTCATTAACATTCTTCTGCATTCAAATAATTTCCAAATAGTTTATTCCTAGTCTTTATCTTTATTATATTTTTGTGTTTGTTAATAATTTTCCTTAAATAACTGAAGCTGAC
>NW_013668500.1:86037-112441 GCF_000517525.1 Limulus polyphemus | reverse complement strand
TTATTTATATTTTTTGTGTTGTTAATAATTTTCCTTAATAACTGAAGCTGACCTATATGCATTTGATTAGTTCCACACATATTTATGTAAACTTTATATAACAAGATACAATATTATATACAATTAAGTAAAATTATTTATTAGAATTAGTTAGGTTTCAACTGGGGAATACACACAGTCAAAGAGGTGTGAACTGACTCTTTTTAATGGTATTTTGAAATATCAGTACATTGAGATGTAAGCAGCCTATTCACAGCAACACCTGAAATTTAATTGCATACATCAATCATTATCATTTTCTATTTTAGATTATCTTTGAAATATATCACTCCTGAAGTGTTTCAAACATTTAATAAAAAAACTCTTGAATAAAAAGCTCAAACTCAAGTAAGAAACTCTAATTTTAATAGTTAGTGATACGGTAGAGAAAATGAAAAATAAAATATAAACATTTACCTTAAAACACTTTTGATATTCATTCAGGAGGTTCTATAGATTATGCAAATGAAATATTAAAACTATAAGATGAAGGAAAGTATTTTTATACTTAAAATGAAAATCATATTTCACTTGAACTATTCAGAGTTTGAGTGCAAATAAACTACTATAGATAAATAATATTTTTAATAGAAAGACTTAATTAAAATAATGTCATTCTTTGTATACAAGATACTTATGAACTTAACAAAATATTACCAAGTTTTGTGAGGATATCTTAAGAGTCCTGTATGTATTGTTGCATAAATGCCCTTCCCAGTTGAGCAGATGTGAAACACATCCACCCATTGTGAAAGAGTTAATTAGTAGTCTTAATTATCTGGGTAACACAAAGTTTCATGAACTATCATCATCAAAAGAGCAAAACGAGGATAACTGATTTCACTAGATAGACAGTTCATGCTCTTGTGATATTCCCCCTCAGGTGGACTCTTGGAACTGCAGTGTTCATGTCTGTTTCTCTCATTGCTTGATTAATACATTCCCCGTAACTCCCTTCCCCTTAAGCACAAGCAAAAAAAAAAGACGTGCTACTTTTGTGGGGTTTCCAGTCATACATTATATTAATATTGAATCATATTTAAACTTTACTTATAGCTGTTTTTACAGTTTGTTTTATTAGTAAATAATCAAACCACTTGATGTGGCACCAAAGAAAGGCAGGGTTTCAACCAAATCCTGTACAAAAAAAATAAATAAAGAAAATGCTTCAAAATCAAGATATGAATAATGTATTCTCTCTCTTGGGCCAATAAGTTATTTGCAAAAGTAACATTATCCTTTGGAATGGGTTGAAAAATTCTACAATAATTTGATGAGTGGGTTGTTTTGTTTACAGATACAACTTTTTGCAGCTATGCAAAAATGTATAGCTTTGATGATGTATCCCTTTTCACTAAAGTTCTTGTCAAGGAAGCTTGTAATATTGCACTTGACCTCTAATGTAATGATCTCAATCCTTTAATTCACATCCCCTGTAAACTTTTGTTTCCTTCTTAGAATTCAAAACAACAAAAATCAATTTAATTTTCAATAACAAAAACTTTCTTTAAACAGATAGTTTAAGCAAGGGCAACCCTGTTTCACTTGTTCTCGCCAACGTATTTATGACTCAGATCGAACCACAAGCCATTCAATCCACACTTTATCCTTCTCTATACTGATAAAGATATGTCAATGACACTGTTATCTGTTTCACTTCTACCAAACACACACACTTTCTTTGAACACTTAAACTCCAGTCACTCGAAGATTAAATCTATCATTGAACATGAAAAATAACAAAGTTATCTTTTCTTAACCTCAACATTATTAGATCTGACACACACAGTTCAAATCCCAAGTTCACTGAAAAATTTCTCACTTGGGCCTCTACATCCCCTGGAATTTCAACCATGGATCCAAGCAAAAAATCAGTATACTAAAAAATCTTATAAACACAGCTTTAAGACTTTGTTCAACTGACTACACTGATGAAGAAATCAACTTTATAAAACATCATTCATTCACACCAACAAATTAACATCAATTATTGTCAAAAACTTTTCACACAACCACAAGAACAAAAACCTCAAACTCAATTCACAAACAAAATTGGTATTAATACACCAAACAACAATACAACATTACACTGCAGTTTACCATTCATTAGTGAAGTCAGTTCAAAAATAATTCACACTTGGAGAAAACTTGCCATTAAACAAAATTCTTGTTCACTTCAAGAATTTAAAAATCTGACCATACACTAAAATCATTAGTAAGTAAAAATTATGTTGAATCACACATTACCAACATCATTTATAAAATAACATGCAATAACTGTCCAAAATTCTATAATGAAGAACCCAGTAGAAAACTGGAAACGAGAGTTACCAAACATAGTAAAAAATCCTCCCATATTTACCATCATTACAACTCAAAAGAAACTACACTATATCTATACAAAACACTATAATTTTAAACAAAGAACCAAACATTAACAAATGCAAAATAGATACCTTTACTAAGCTGCTAATCTCCAGTCATGTAATTTCTTTGTTCCATACTGTACATATATTCCTGGGACAACATAAATTACTTGCACCTGATGATGTCATAACTTGTGGAGACATACATTTGCAATAAAGTTTCTTTCACTACCAATTCAAAACACCAGAAAACAACCAAAGGATTTTCCAAATATAGCATTAATGTAAGAATATATATATATATATATATTTATTTATCTTGGCAGTTGTTCGAAGTTAAAATTTTTTGGGGGTTTACTAAAAACCTGGGGAGACAACCAGGGATGCTCAGAAATAGATGTTTCTCTTCGCCCTACATGTGATGGCAGAGTAGGGCTCTCAATGGAAAATTCTGAGATTTGAACATAGGTGAAATGTTGAATTGGCTGGAACATGGTTGAATGGAAGAAGGTTGGAGAAAGTGTGAATACATGTGAGAAATGACAGTTTGATCACTTTTAATTGGAACTACTTTACTGATACATTGCCAGTATAATTTCCAGCCTTGAGATACAACAATTTCATGTGAAACCAGCCAGACCAAAAACAAAAATGTAGGTTGAGCTCTGTGGAGCTTAGTTACAAAAGCAGCATGGAAACAAGTTAAATCATATCAAAATGAGGCACCCTGCTGGATCTAATGTGGAGGGGGGTTGCAACAAATGATTGTGCAAAAATATGCTACATATTAGCATTAGCACATGATTTCCCTAATAATGTAATCAATACTTGCTGTCTAATCGAAACAAGCTATAATTGTGCCCTAGATGCAATTAGTTTTTGTTACTTCAGAATTTTTATATATTTATAGAATTTACAGAAATATGGCCATTTGGTGGCAATGGCAAAGTGGTTAAACAGGATGTTAAGCAAAAAATTTTACTTGATGGTTTAGAAAATATATTCAGAGGTTTCATTTTCATGAGAGTTGTCTGCTCCTATCTGTGTTGTATTTCTCATTGCTGTGTGGGTTTCCATACGTATTGCAACTGTTAATGTAACATTATTATCATCTTTGCATGAATGAAAAGGTCACAAAGTTTCAAGGGTTTCTTCATGGTCACTTACTTCTGTTGATTATTTCAAAATGTTCAATGTAAAAAGTGATCTTATAGTTCTTTCTATCAAATAAATGAATAGATGTGATGGTTTCCTTGTATCTTGAAAAAATCAAATTTGTGACAATGTTATGTAGAAATAATTTGCAATCATTCTTATAATAGTAATCCAGCTTACTGTACTTAGCAAATTTTGCCGAATGTCATCAGCAAGTATTGTTGATGTTAAGTACAATTTGCCATCATCATGTACATACAATACACTGTGGCAGTGACATTATCAACCAGACCTGTACTGACTAGCTTGTGGTTATCAGCTCTTCATGCCACATAACATATGGTCTGAAGTGTTTTAGAATTACTGATTAAATGTGCACATACCAAGAAACTTAATTTCTTTTATAAATGTCTAAACAACATTTATCATGGTATGATTTCAATTGTTGAAAATTTATATTATTGTACATAATACATGAATATATATGAAATACTGATATTGAAAACATAAAACAAATTAATTATATAGACATGACACTGTTTTGTGCTTACTGATTTCCTCAAGAGATGAAGTTTCGAATATTATGACTGATCAACTGTAGGCCCTATAATAAACATTGATCTTGTTATATGAGGGTCTGTTAAGCATTCTATTGGCCAACCAGTGTGCAGAATTAGCATCTATGTGCAACATATTGGTAATCATATAATCTTGCAGACTAAGTACAAAATTAGAGATATGCTGTTCAGTCCTGTTATTGCTGGTGAGATTTGCCAAATATCAGCAAATTTTTGCCAGTGAAATTTGTCAGGAAAATTGCCAGGCACATCAAGCCCATTAATCCTAATACAATAGTTGTAAGTTGAGTTTATGACAGTGCATTATTATGGCATTAAACAACTTGAAGATCAACAAGTTCCACACAATGCTGATTCTTGTAACAATTTTAGCTGACAATTTTAATATTTTTTATGGGAAAAAAATGTTCCTTTGTCAGGTAGGCCTATAATAAATATGAATATCAGCAAAACTACCATTATTACCTCATTATTAGAAAATAATAATGTGATAAAACTGATATTTATATAAGAAAAACTATATTTCGGTGTAGTCTTTTACTCACAGATCTACTTCTTGAGAATTGTTTTATTATTCAACTGGGACTTTGAACAGCAAATGCTGATTCAATATTCCTATAGGCCTTTGCAGACTCCTTCAACTTGCTCATTTTAGAAGATCTGAATTTTGGTATCCACTGGCTTGTCTCCTTTTTTTCCAACATTATTTACTGTTTGAACATATGAAGTCCACAGACTGTTGTCAGCTTTAAACAGTAGGCCCGGGATTTGCTCATACTTTGCAGTCATTTCATGATTTTTCTCAGATTTTTATATAAAACATAAAGCTATGAGGTAATAGTTAGAAGAGAAGTATGTTGCTGTAACTTGTGCATATGTCTATGTAGCACACAGTCATGTTCAGTCATGCACGGGCAGATTTACACAAGTATCTAAACCTATATGTAGAAAGTAACTGGAAATTCCCATCTATTACATAAACAAAATTCTAAAATTAGACTAGTGGCTTATCGAATGCTAGGCATTTAGCCATTTAAAACACTTCCCTGAAGAGGCTATGAATGTATTTTATATTTACCTGTGGCAAGGCCTGGATGAAAAGAGTAATTCATATTGGCTATATATTATGGGTATAAATGCATTCAACGTTTATTATACTGTTCTACATCAATTTGGCCATCTAAGATAGATAAAGGATGTTAGTCTTAATTTATTAACATGAGTTTAAATGTTATTAAGTGGTAAACTATAAAATTTGAGAGGACACCATTGCTTGAGTTCTAGGGGGGCCTACCAGAATTTTGCTGGTTTACCCAGCAGGCCAGTCCACCTCTGTATACACATGGTAGTGTTTCATAATAAAGAGTGGACATTTGTTGTTCTTTATTATTACTTAATATTTTTCTGTTAGCCTAGAGCAAAAATGGCTTTGAGTATTTTAATAAAACCTGGGCAGTACTATATGCATCACTGTGTCATCTCTGGTTTATATGAAGCCTCATAATCTACTACATGCATACATATATAGTTGCATGCAGGCCATGGAGGTAAATTAAATTAAAAAAAAACAGGCATGACACATTTAGCATAATGAATATTAAGGTATTATTGTAACTGTACTGATGCCATGCATCATTTGTTAATATATAGGGTTCCTGCCCTTTCGGACGTAATCCTGCTGACAGGATCACAGTCTTTTTTTACTACTGCATGATTGATTTTGGTCATGTTACACAAATGTCTAAAACATTTCACAGATATTTAGGCTGTCTCCCGCAGCAGAAATCTTTACGCCGTAGTTTAAAAGGTAGCACCAAGCTGAGTTTGAGCATTGGATCAGCAATCACAGTGATGGCTGATGGGATGTGTCAAATTATAGCCAACACTATATGATTGCAAATTTTATAGAAACTGCAAATAAAGTAGCCATCTTTGAAGCTGACTAAAGGAGAGAAAAGAATTGTGCAAAGTAAGAGATGGCAAAAATGATGGCAATTCTAGGTGAAAATAAGGCAGAAATTTTGTAGCTATATATCTAGAAAATATTTTGTTTCAGATAAAGTATGCAGCAGCAATGGCCCACCAGAGTTTAGGGTCATCACAGTAGAAGAGGGTCGAAGAAGTGTCATGACCCAAACTCCATCAGAAATGGAAGGGGGAAGAATATTAATATAATAAATTCATAACTGTTAATTAACACATTGCAGAATGTCACTAAGAGAAAATCTGGCCCGCTGCAGCAAAACTGTGAATGGTCTTACTATGGCCAGTGGAGAGGAGGAAAAGAAAAAGGGAAATACAGGAACTATAAGAAATATTAAAAATGTTTATTTGTTCACATGTGCTATTATATTATGACACATTGTCTTATATTTATATTGAATATATATACATACATCTATACAACTTGAAAAATTCATATGGCATGTATATGTGTGTGCATGTACACACACACACACACACACAGATACATATATATATATATATACTAGCCAACATGCGTGTATAAAACTTGTGTAGTTACCGGAATGGTGCGTGAAGTGGATTTTGTATAGTTCAGTAGTCCATTCAATCCAGTGTTTACTGACTTCCAATTGTAGCTACAGGGTGTATATATAGTAACTATATATATATATTTTACAAGCATATACATAGCATGTGATATGTTGATCACCACTTGTTTCTGCATTTCTTACATTAAAGGAGACTTCCATTATAATAATATAGCATTTTGGATTAACTAACATTGACCATATAGTCCTAAAGTAACCTTAATAATTAAGTTTTGATAACATTAATATATTCTGTAAATTGCTAGCTCAGTCAGGTTGTAACCCAACCATTTCAAAGCTTATATCATTATTTACAGTAACATGATTGACATGAAAATAAAAACAATTGATAACAAACATTTAAAATTTTTAATTGGTATTAAATAGTTACCATTATTTACAATCATATTTAAAAAGAAAAATATAGCATGTAAACAAGATGCATGATTTCAAAATGGTTTTAAAAAATCATTACTTACACAGTCATACCACTTGCATTTTCACTTATTTTAAACATCAACAAGTTGAAAAATATCTTTCTCACAAGAATTGTAACTTCTAATCAATCAAAAAACAACTCTCTAAAAAATCCATGTTTCAAAACTGCAGGTGTCCTACACAATACTAACTTTTTTCTTTCTTTTGTTTTTTCCTCCACTTATGTCTTTCAGCATTATGGTAGATGCAAACTTCTTTTCAGAACAAAGTGTAAGTAACACTTCAGCAGTTGTTAGTCTCATATTTTTAGCTGTTTCCTTTACACCATCGATGAATGCTTCTTTGATCTTCATTTGTTTTTGTTAGTTGTAAATTATATGTTCTTGCTGGTAGCTGTTTTGGACTCATTCCCAACAAGTAGCTGAACCATTTCAATCTCTGCTTCTCTATGTTTCAGTACTGGTCTCATTGTTTCTTACTTTATCTATTCTGGTCTTATTGACAGCTTTGAGAAGGAATTTCATGTGACATTATTCTTTGCTCTGTTCTCTTATTTATGGTCCATGCCTGGCATTGAAATGTTAGTGTTCATGTAAATACGATTATTGATAAGTGTTCTATTTATTGCTACAGAGATATCTTTCTGGGATACTGGGGTGGGGTAGTGTGCATCTAAAAAGTTACATTGCTTCTTGGTATCTGGTTTCTACCTATCTGTCTAATTTGCTATCTTCATTGAAGATGCTCTCAAGATACTTTAACTCCTTACTTTGCTTCAGTTGGGTCTCCTCAATATTCAATTGCAGTTCTTATTTTCCCAGTGCTAATCTTTTTGTCTTGGCCTTGCTGATTCTAATATTATACTTCTTGCATTATGTTTTTAGTGTACTGATATGATTTTAGAGTTTCTTTTCATCTTTATCAAATAAGGTTTGATCATCTGCATACATGAGTTCACAGATTATTTTTGCTTCTTTTGTGATCTGGTCCATATATATATTATGATGAGAAGGGAGGACAGGAGACATCCTTTACACATGACAGATGTCTATTTAATCCATCAGTCCACTTGCCATTTTAACATTTACTACTCTTATAAAAAACTGTTATGTTATTTAGTAAGTTGCCCTTTACACCATAATATTCTAATATTGTCCATAGCAAAACTGTCAGTTTGAATAAATTCTCTTTCCAGGTCAATAAAAGCAAAATTTTGTTGTTTCTTTTATTCTGTCATCTTTTCACTCAGCTGTTATAGTGTGAATATGGCATCAGTGCAACTTTTGCCCTTGCTCAATTGTTTTCCATTATTAATCTCACTTTCTTTTCAAGGATTTTTTCTTTCCCACTTGTCTTAGTAGTCTCTTTTAGTTCCCCTTTCTTTTCCATACGAGTATAATTACTTTTTTTCCAGTCATCTGGTACATTTATTTTATACCACATAATTATAAAAATTCTAGTGAGTCAATAATACCTCAACATCTTCAAATGCTTTTATGCCTTCTACACTTAATCTGTCAATACTGCTGCTTTATCTCAAGCACTTGATTTTATCGCTTTTCTAACTTCACTTCTCAGAATATCAGGCTCTTCATGCTCTGCAGTGCTATGCTTCTTGAAAGCTTACTTTATTCTAGGGGTTCAAAAGATGTTTGAAGTAATCTACCCATCTTGCTCTACTCTTATCATCATCCATTGATGGATTTCCTTTCTCATCATTAATTACTGTTTTAGAGTCAAATGGCTCATTCCATTGTCTCATTGACTTTACAATTTATAGAACTGTCTTGGCATTTCTGAAACACCATATCTTCTACAAACTTCTTCCATGATATTTCTTTTGCTTCTTTCACTACTCTTTTATTTTTTCTTCTGACTATTAGGTAAATTACATAGTTATCTTCCACTTGTCATTTTTTCTATTTTTGAAAACTATTTCTTCTTTATGGCTTTTACCTCTTTGATCCACCATACTGTGTCTCATTTTTTCATTCTTCCTATTTTCTATGTCCCACAGCACTCTTATAGTAATTTATGTAAAGTCGTTTTTACATCTTTCTCATTCTTCAGAAATGCTACAAGTCTATACAGAAATTGTCTCAAATTTCTGCTTCAACTGTTGTTTCACTCTATTCCTTACTTCCTCTTCCTGGTGTTGACAATCTCTACTGGTAATGCAACTCTTTCTTTTCCTGCATCGTCCTGTCTTTATATCTAGTACTACTCATCTGTGATTGGTTGTCTAATTATATGTTTGGAATAACTCCTGTGCCTATGACATTTTTTATTATGGTCAATCTAGTCAGGATGTAGCTAGTCGTGATGCTGTTCTTCAATCATTCCACTTGTAAGAAGTAACTATTTGACTCTGCCAACGTTGGTAAAAGGCATTGATAATGAAAAGTCCTTGTCATGTGCACAGTTCCAGGAGCAACCTTACATTAGTACCATTTTGCTTCACTGTCTATATGGGGTCCTAGGTGTTGCTCCCATGGTGATCTTATTGTTCCAACTTCACCATTTAAATCTCCACCATAATTTAATTTAGCATGTATATCAAACTATCAACAAATTCTTCTTTTTCTTCTCCTGTGTACAAGTTGTTACACAGTGCTTACATTTGTTAAATTTTTAAAGCCTAGACACATTGTTGGAGGAAAATTTACCTAGGAAACATTTAACTGATGTTTATTGCTGTATTAACTTAGAAATAACCAATTATTGGCTGAGGCCTTAAATGGATTGCTGTACACTCTCGCTCTGTTTCTTTCAGAAAAGCTAAAAAAATTGTTTTATGATAATTAATAGCCCAATCAAATAAAAGCATTGACATATTAAGCTTCTTTCTGATATTATATGAAAAATGGAGGGGATTCAGACCCCCAAATCTGCATTTACATTTACAAAATTTGTTTGTTTGTTTATACTTAAGAACAAACTAAACAATAGGCGAGCTATCTGTGCTTTGCCCATCATAGGTATTGAAACCATATTTTTAGCATTTTAAGTTTACAAACATACCACTGAGGGGTTTATACAACATTAAAGAATAGTTAATTTCTGGAAAAAAAAAAAAGGATGGGTGGAAGTCCAAACCCTTCCCTAGATCTGAGCCAACTTATACAACATTAAAGAATACAGCTAGGAAATTATAAAATGAAAATATAACACAATGTAAAAAAAACAAAAAAACACTTTTCTTAACACTTAAGTAGCCAGAGAGTTAGCAGTTGGTGCTGCCATCTATTTGCCTTCCCTTTAGTCAGCAATTCAAAATGAGTGACAGTGATTACATAGCCTTTATTTAATATTTAAGTAGCCAGAGTTGGCAGATGGTGCTGCTAGCCATTTGCCATCCCTCTAGTCAGCAGCTCAAAATTAGCAACAGTTTCAGATAGCCTAAGTAGCTTTACAATAACAAAGACAGGCAAATTTAGTAGCAATAGGATCAAACCTGAGTCCCTCCCTCCATTATGTAGCTTTGCACTTAACAACAAAAAACACAATGACAACATTTTGATTATTTAGATAGTTGGAAAATTTAAAAACAGTAAATAATTGGAAACCCTAATTTCAGTTAGTGGATTAATTTCATTACAATCAATTTATTTATAATTTCATTTAATCAATTGTTACAATAATTGAAAACAGTAATAATCAAAAACACTAATTTCAATTAATTGATTATATTTGTGACATTAATCAGTTATTTGTAAATTATTTTTCTCAACATCAATTACTTTTTTATTATTGTTGTTTCATTTTAACTATAATTCATAAAAATTGGTGAACCAGTAAGTTAGTCTTGTTTCCACAGTGGGTCATGCAAGTATAGCATGAATGGGAGAAATCTACATTAGTAATTCAAAGAACCTATGAGTGGAAGCAAAGGAGAATATATTCTAACATGTTATCCACACCATATCCACAACATCAAGCACTGACAAGGTCTCCTTCCCGACACCAGGGCTCATAAGACAAGATGCGACTCAAAAGACACAGTAGTGGCCTTGACACTACACACATGATCAATTTTCAAAACCACCACTACCAAAATGTGAATCAGACCAAACAAGTGAATTTCAGTTATTACCAATTTTAAGTCACTCGCAAATTAATTTTTTAGGGCAGTATAATTATGAACTTAGGAAGTGTATCTTCACAAAATTTAGTAAGATTTTAATAAACATTACAAGTCTGTTGCACACAAAAAAAAATCTGATTTTTGAATTAACTATTTCATCTAAAGACTCGTCTGTGAATTTACACAGCTTTTTCTCAGTTAGTCCAAGTGCATGGTGATTTTCATGTTAAGAATGAAAATATTTTTTCAAATTTCATTTGCATAACTTCTAGAAGCTCCTAAATGAATATCAAAAGCTTGTTTTTGTTCTTCTTTTGGTAAAACTATATTGTATGTTATTTTCACTACCTTAACATTATATATGTCCATTAGAACAACCTTGTAACCACCATATAACAAAAAGTATGAAATAATCTAAACTATTTGTTTTCTTTCTACAATGAATGCACACTATAACAGGCAATGACGCAGTATTATTTTTACTGAAGCTAATAAAATTTTCATTTAGTTTTATTTCTTTATGGTTGCACTTAAGACTCTCTCAGAGTACCATGGTATCTATTTATTACACAGACAGTATATATTGTATATAAAGGATCCAGTTGCCAGCATGCTCATTAAAGTATGCTATCATGAGTATTTTGGTTATTTAATTTCATTTAAATTTTTTTAATTTTACATAACAAGTTTCTAATTTTTACATTTTAGTTACTTTATAACAACAGATAAAAAATATACATAACAACAAGGAATTTAGTACTTAAGTCTGAAATCTTATCTTTTTCAAACTTTAGTATTTGTACAATAGAAGCCCACATCAAAAATTAAGCCTACTTCTTAGTAATGACAGTGTGGTCTCAAACTTTTTTGTAATATTCAAAGTCATTCAGCATTAATTAACCACCAGTTTGGGCAAATATATATATATGCTAGTATGGACTTTTTATATATATATATTACAGAGAAAGTGTAATAGATTTAGAAATAATTTTCTCTGATGTAGAGAAAATCTAAAGTAATCTAATAACAGATGACATGTGAAATTTAATGCTATTTAAGCGCCCTGTCCATGAAAAAATATGCTAGTCGGGAATTAATTTTTAACTGTTAGTAGTGCATTAATGTATTTTACCTATTCCACTTGTAAAGCATATGGGATATTGATTACACTAATCCTAATTTTTACTTTTCATGAGGAAACATCACAAGACATATAGTATGTCAATTAATTTTTAGCTGTTAGTAGTGCATTAACATAAGTGAAGCAACGTATCATTAGAATGATTTGATATATAGATATATTTACTTTATTCACAACTGGCACATGTTATTTCAAAATCATACTTTATGCAAGATTTTAATTTGCAATTCTCATAGGAATATTAAGATTCAATCACAACAGTTCAATATTTCAATTCTACAGATAAAATCCTGATGTGTGTATGTTTTACCATTATATATCACAATAAAATCAGCTACACACACTTAACTAAATCTCTATCTTATAGAACAATGTGTGGAAATATAAGAACTAAAACAGACTTACCATCAGCTCTGATCTCTTTCGGGCCTAAACGGCATAAGGAAGAAGTGGGGAAGTGGGTATCAGCCAAAACTGTAACATAAAAATCCCAGTATGAATTAAAGAACTGTAAAAATAATAACAATAATATAATAGTGTTATAATGTATTCTATTGTTCTCTTAGATTATTTGATAAAAATAATACAAAGTCCAGTTCATGTAATGGTAATGAATTGGTTTATTTCTTCCTTAGCTTTTCTACAGGCTATGCTCACACTGACACAAGTTGTAGGGCTACATTCAGAAATAATGTTTCAATATAAATTCCTCTCTAATGGTACTACACCCAACCTACTAATAAACATACTTGCTCAATTTCATGGCTAATAGATTAAGTAATTAAATATATGCAGTAACTTTCACTACTATTATTATAACACTGAATAACTTTTGACACTGACTAGACATACTCACTGAATATTTCATTAACTGAACTCAGTCATCAGTGATTATTTCAATTTATTTCATACCCCTGTTTCACAAAGCTTATCAATTATTACATCATAATTAAAAGCTCACTCAAGCAAACATCTAACTTAAGATATTAGAAATATTGCTTACAACAATATCTAACTGTCAGTTTGTCCTTGCTGCAAATCACAAGTTTTGTAGTACTTGTTCAGATTAGCTCTCTCACCCCCACCCCACCCCCCTTTTTGTGCTCAGCATCAAAAAATTTCCTCAGATGAAACTTAATTTTCCATGGAGGATATTTTAGGCCAAATTAAAAATAAATACATAAATGAGTGAATATATACATATATATATTGACAGAAATAAAGAAAACTTTATTTATATATGCCTGCATTGCTACAGTTATTTAGTTATTCATTTATTCTACATTTCTCATATGTTTTTTACATCATGATGCTCCAGTGATAGTTGCATCAATCAAAGCTTGTGGGTGCTATTATTTCCAACATTGGCTAACCCACCATGGACTGGGAATTAACTGCTACTGAATGATAAAAATGGAAGATTAATAATGGTGGCTTTTGATAATAAATTGACACGTCTAAATGAAAACTTTTTCTAATTTTCTGTGATATTTCAAGCAAATCCCCTTCATCAGACAGTAAAGACCATGTCTCATATCTTTAACACCTTTATTTAAGTTGTTTAAGGGAAAGGTGTTTGAGACCACTTTAGTTTAGATAGCATTTTTAAAAGAATTGGTTTTACATAAATACATAAACAACATTTTCAGTTTGTAGTATATTGTTTGAACATTTTAGGTTTTAGTTAGAGGATTAACATTTTAACTTTAATTGCTTACATATAGTATGATCTAGTCAGGGAAACCGATTATGTACTTGGAATATTTAAAACCTATTGTAGGAGTGTCACATTGCTAGTTTAGAGACCATTCATCTGGTCACAGCTATTTATACATCTATCACTTAGGCCTTCTAGAAATCTCTATAGCCTTGACATCAATGGATTGCACACAATGTTCGATAGCCTCAACATAAATGAATTACAAACACAAAATAAATAAATTAATAATACAGTCTACACTAAACAGTCTTTTATATCTGACACACTAGCATGCATGGAGTCAATTGTATGCATATACAGTGAGTTGGGGTAAAGTTGGAAGGCATGGGTTCTGTATATATCCTCTTATTGTCAGTCCAGCACTCTGAGGTACAAGTATCTTCCTGGAGGAAACATTCCAGCTTCACTAGCCCCCAGTGTAATCCAAAATTAGAGAAACTGACAAAACTGATATGATATTAACAATATATATGTGTCCATTGAATTATAAAAATAAAACAAATGTTCACTTGTCAAGTTACTTCAATAAAATTGTTAAAAAAAAAAAGATGGAAAACAAGTAACAACAAAAACTTTTTGCAAAAATTAAGTATGATGTAGGGATGGCAATGCCCAAAAGTACAGATACCATACAAAAATTACTACATAAGTAGCCAAATCTTTCCAAGAATAACTTTTATCTACAACTAAAGGTTGAATTCCTGTCAGTTGCATGAATTCAGATTTGAATAAAAATATTTAAACTGAATAGTGCTGTAGTCTTATAGTGACTAACAACTATAAGCTTGTAAGATTGACTTGGTACTTATTTTGTTTCTGTATTTTTTGGCATTCCCATTCCTACATCATTCTTAATTTTTGAAAAATATTTTTTATTACTTGTTCACTCTCACTCACCTACTGCAACAATACTGTGTGCAGCATACACATTTCCTGCAACAATACTGTGCACAGCATACACATTTCCTGCCAATTTAGTATTATTTTACTTGTTCATAAGTTTGTTTACATTAATTTTGGAGCTTTTAAGTGTTGTACCTAGAAATATGTAGTTACTCAAATGGCTTGTAATCAAGGGAAATGAATATCGTAAATCATTTTTATTAGGCAATAACATACATAGCCAAAGTAAAAACCTACTATTTTGAATATTCTTTAAGTAGCCTAAATTTAAGGTAAAATAACAAAAATTAGAATAACATCAATTTATTTTATAAAATAAAACTTAATACTCATAACTTTATCTTACAAAGTTTGAAAACCATTAGAAAATGAATAAAGATGCTTGGAACGTTTTTCACATTGTATTAGATAAAACAAAAACTTCGTACTTTAAATCATTAAGTACCTCTTGTTATATCTACACTTTAGGAACAATGCCTTTATTTTTATGGTTTATTATAATTTCTTGCATATATAACAAAGAATTCTATAAAAAAATGCAACATAAGGATTTAATACACATAAACTGTACAATACTGGCTAGAATAAACTGTCAAATAGTATGCTGAGAAATCAATAAGACAAACAACTTATAAATATTAACATTACTACTTACTAGTACTTGTCTAAGCTGCAGGTAACTACAGGCAGACATTTGTTTCCACTTGTCATTTTTACTTACAACATACATGTAGAAGAGATAGTCATACTGAAACTGGACTTTGTTCATATAAATAGGCTAACAACTTAACAGTGTTACATATTATTGATTTGTTAGAGTATTATAAAATACAAATTTGATTATGTCTAGTAACAAAAATTGATTCGTAAATTTACATTTCTAATTTATCACATCATTAAAAGGTTGGCATGAGAAGGAGATAAAGAATACTGCTTTAGCATCAGGAGAGAGGTTACAGAATCAGTAGTGTTTGCCCCATGATCAGAAGGTTCAGTATTCCAAACTTGCAAGCTCCTGTTACAACTTCCATCAAAACACAAAATCAGGAAAGTAAGAGTTGTGATATTACAAATATAACACAAAAACAAAGTAAAAAATAAACATTATAGTTTATTTTATATTAATGAGTAAAGTTATGTAATTTATAAATGATAATACAATGTAAAAAAACAGATTTTACAATTTACACCTTATCAGTGACTCCAGGGCTTTGAAAGTGAAGAGGTCTAATTAGATATTTACTAGCAATATTTACAAATTTACATTAATGTCACTTTTAAATATGAAGGAGGGTCCAGACCCCCTGGACTCCTCTTGATCCATACCTGCTTACACAAAATAAAATTTCTTAATTCATTTGAATAATTAAAGGGGTCCAGATCTCCTAGATCCATGTCTACTTGCACAACACTAAATAATAGTTACCAAATAAAATCCAAACCATAGCACAATAAATTTACACTTTATTTAACACCATAGTAGCCAGCAGTGAGTGCTGACAGCCAATAGTCTTCCCTCTAGTCAGCAGCTCAAAATGAATGACAGTGATTAAATAGCCTTTATTTAACATTTAATTAGACAGAAAGTCAGTGGGAGTGCCTTCCCTTCAATTAGTTGTATTTTCATAATGTTAATCAATTATTACAATAATCAAAAACAATACTAATTAAAAACACTAACTTTAATTAATCAATTAATTCGTCCAACTCTTAACTGAAGGGAGAAGTGACTCCTATTTTGGGAGTCTGGCTTGACTCTTATGACATAAAATGAATAATACCATTTTTCCTTATGCACTGAAGTGACTGGATGAAAAGCAGAGTGTTTTTCATAAACAGAGTCCAGTCAACCTATGAGCAATGATTTCAGTTATTATTATCATATATATTAACTGACTAATCAAAACTACGGTTAAATCAATTAACTGAAATTAGGCTTTCTGATTACTATTATTTTCGATTATTCCAACTATCCAAGTTATCAGTCACCTGTTGCTGGTAATAAAACACAAAACATAGCATTAATTATGTTAGATCTATCCTGATGTATTTATAATTATACTATGTGTTTCGTATTGGAGAAAAACATTTTTATTTTTTAATATTTGCCACAAATCTTAGCAGTGTGTATAATTTGATATATACCTCAGCTTCTTAATATATTATTATTAAAACTTATAGTATT
Organism: Limulus polyphemus; assembly: GCF_000517525.1. Taxonomy (NCBI): domain Eukaryota; kingdom Metazoa; phylum Arthropoda; class Merostomata; order Xiphosura; family Limulidae; genus Limulus; species Limulus polyphemus. The sequence continues at coordinate 95,280 of NW_013668500.1, read as the reverse complement.
AGTATAAGTGTGATGGTAAACTAAAGCACACTCAGCAGAATCCTTGAAAAGCATGCTGAATACAGAGATGAAGCAGTACTGTTCATAAAGTAAAGCTGCTTACAAGTGAGATCAGCAAGCTAAAACCTCACTTTTCATTGTATTTTGCAAGATGGTGACTAACATGAAAGAAGTGAATTTCAATGATGGTAATGTCATTTACACGCAATTCTTGACAGTGAAACTGTAGATCATGTTGAATTACGTCAGTCTATGCCTTTTTTGTGGTAATATAAATCACAACTTGAACTGCAAGAATTAGTTCACCATGTTTAATGTAAACTGTAAAGTTGTGTTAATTCAATTTCTTATTCTTTTTAGGCCTATTCCTCTTGTCAGGTAACAAGATATACTGAAAATTAAATTTTTAATTTACTATATTTTTGTAGTATTAGTAATAAAATTGTAATTAATAAAACAAGTCTTTATAGTTTTATGTAAACAGAAGACATTTTTCATATATATACACTAATAACAGAATGTGCCTTGGTGGATTTGTAAATAGTGCTTGTACTTCGTAGATAATTTATTAAATAAGGGCATTATTATTATGGCATTACACCATATAAGGTTAATTTTAAGTGTAACTTTAAGAAAAGAGCATACTTTTTAAGCTTTACAAAGTTAATGTACATTATAGATATTTTAAATAAATGTTACTGAAATTGAATGTAGTGCTTGAATTTGAAATTCCAGTATACTTTTCCACTTACACATCCAGCATAAGCATATGAAATTTTTAATAAAGTTATTAATGGTTAATTGTTATGTTCAGTCATCACATCATCTTGTCATTTAAGAGGCCTAACACCACCCAACAACACTGAAAATTGCAATAACGAGACTGAAATAGTTTACCAGGAAAAAGCTTCTGAAAGTGACATGTTATTCTTATTCTTAAATTGCCAATAATATTATGGAAAAAAGTTAGAATTTATTGTAAATACAAATAATTAATATTAGGCTGATCCTGATGGAGTTCATTAAATTTCTGTGGCAGTATACTAGTAGTAGATGCAAATGCTTTGAAATTTATTTATATTCTTATGTATCTTAAGTAAGGGTACATATATATCATTTATTTATCAAACTTTACATAATAAAATAGTTGTGTGCAGCTTCCTTATGAAAAAGAAGTACAAGTAATGAAGTCATAATATTATGCTATTAATTTATATTTGCAGAACACAATTATGTGTGTGTGTGTGTGTGTGTGTGTGTATATATCAGTACAAAATAATCTGATTGTCGTAGGTAAATGGTTCACTACAGCTGTAAAGTGCCTTATTGCCATATGGTTAGACATGGCAGACATGTCTGAAAATCCACTATGCACAAAAAGAAAACTGTAAAGTAAGGTGGGAAAAAAAAAGAAAGACAAAGGGTTTCCTGAAAATGGAGAAGCATGTGATAAGAAGTTAAGAAATCTTTTCCAAAGATATATAAAAGTTAAAGACAAACAATGAAACAGGATAGGCTACAAAAACTGGGAGTTTTTCACTTATTGGATGCTGGTCTTGGGAACAAAGTTTCTTCAAGTCCACCTGCCAGTTACCTATCATCTTCAATAGCCCCATATTTAACCCACCCAATAAATTCAGAAATTGTAGGCCCATCAATGTCACTTGATCAAGACAAACAGTGACACACATACCCCCCATTGCTTTTTCTACAAGTTGCAAGTCTGGCAAAATGAAAAGAACACCCAGCCTCCAGACTGGTTTACTGAATTCTTAGAAGAAAGAAAGGCAAAAATAAAAAAATAAGAGAGAAACAAGAAAGAGATTTCAGGGAACAAGAAAAGGTGCAGGCAATAAACAGACTTACAGATGCAATATTACAACTTGTTGCAAAAAAAAATGTCCAGAACTGATATAATTTTTTTATTTCTTTATTAATTTATGTTTAAAGTAGAAAACAAGAAATTAAAAACATTATAATAAGATAATTATGTTAAAATTAGAAACTTGTCTGTCTGGTTTTTTCCATGTATTCTACATTATATTTTAGTCTTATAATACTATGAATACATTATGCTAAAGGGTTAAATATCACTTTTTTTAATCATTATTACTCCTGTGACAACTTTTTTTCACATTAGATAGTGTTGACAGTTGAATTTTACTATAGAATGCACACAATAAAATAAAAAATAATTAACTATAAACATAATTAGGAAAACAACACTTCAAAAAATCTATTAAGGTTATTTATATAACAGATATTTGCAAAGCAGTTATTTGTTTTGGCACTGAAAAGTGGTTGTCAGAAAATCTCTCTCTGCAATAGCTTCCTTGTTTGTAACTGGACCTGTTTCTTCAATGTGTGATGGTTGAGTGTCATCATCCACAACAACATTCTCTTGTTGAATTATGCATATATTGTAAAATATGCAACAAGCCACTATAACTTTAGGTACCAGTTCTAACTTTTTCATGTTTAAGTACCTTAATTGTCTAAATTTATTTTTTAACAAGCCAAATGCTCATTCAATTTCAACTTATGTGGAACCGAGTTGCAAATTAAATTGCTTTTGCTGCATTGTTATATTCCCATAGTTCTTGTATAGCACCATTAAAAATGAATGTAAAGGGTAGCCACTGTCTTCCAGTAAATGATCATTTACAGCTGATGATGAGACAAGCTATGAAAAAACTGGGATGGTTTTTTATACCCGTGCATCACTGGATGATCCTGGCCAGTCTGCAAACACATCCAGAAACTTTAATTTGGAATCACAAACTGCTTGTAAAATCAAAGAGTAAAACCCCTTCCTGTTATAATAACTGGCTGGATCTCTTCCTACTTTGCTGATTTGGATATGTGAGCCATCAATACAACCAAATACTCCAGGAAACAAATTATTATTGCAACCCAATTTTAAAGTCTGCAACAATATTTTCAGTGCCCTTTCCAGATGGCCACTTAATATACTAATTTGTCAGGTCACAAGTTATTGCAGAATGGCTACTATTTCAAACAAGTGACCTTTTGACACACCAAAGTGATGTGAAACACCTCGGGATGATTCCTGATTTGAAAGTGTCCATCAAGCTGCTAAACCACTTTTTCCGTTGTGACTCTAGGCCTTCCTACAGTACTCCAAGGCTTTCTTGTGACCATAAGTTTAATAACCTCCTGCAATAAAAGAAGAAAATATGTTAAAAAGTCACCCATGATATATACATAAAAGAAATTAACAAACCCACAGGAAATCTGCCTTTATTTTTTGTTACTCAAAATCTATGAATGAATAACATACTGCAATCAAAATTAATCATATGATAGAACATATAACATACTAATAATTACACTTGTGCCATTTTAATGAGCTTTTTAAATATGCTATTAAAAAGTGATTCCATTAACAATAGTGCATTAGCTTGCTTTTAGTTTTAACACAAGTGAAATACCATTCACATATCACTTTTGTTCAAATCACTAGTTAAATGATCTAAATTCTAAATAACTGAAATTTATATAGAAAGCAGTAGCATTTCCCTCAGTCTAGTAATACTAATAGTAATAATACAACCAGCTACACTCGAGAACTCTGTAAAAATTTAATGTTAGGGTCGTTTTTTAACGTGAAAAAAACAACAACATATTTCAAGTTTTCGGTCTGGAAAGAGGTTTAAAATTAGACAATAAAAATGTCAGCGATTCTGAAACTACTGTAAATTTAGGCCTACCTCAAATACAGACTTCCTCAATATTAAATGACTTTGAAAAGCATCATCCATACTGTCGCACAGTCTTCTCCACATAATCCTTCACTTTGGTTCTGTCAGTTTTACCAACGTTACTGTTGAACAACGAAAAACATGCAGCAATATCCTTATCACTATCCAATTTGTCTGAATCATATAAATCACAATGAACATCAGTCATAAGCGAAACAACAGCTGTGCAAGCAGTGGCGTCTTGCCGCTAGCTACCTTCAAGCGATCCGCCGAGTGCGCTTTAGTTTACTAACACAACTTATAGTACTAGTACTACTGCAAGTGCTACGGCCAAGTTGTCATGTACTTAAAATTTAAATCGTATAATTTATATGTTCTCTATCTATATAATTAAGCTGACGTCACAAAAGTACTTACCAATCTCATCTCCATGACCCATGGAACATAATACATGTAGAAGATCAGGAGACAAAATATTTGGAATTCCTTTCAGTGTCATTATTAATAAGAACCGATGCCTAATAATACACCACTTTACTTACTCAGGTCCCAGTTTACCGCCTTGGTGTAAAGAAAACAACACTGGGTGGCGCTATGATATAAGTATATTTAGAAGTTGAACTTATTATTACTATGATATTAGGAGAACCAACATTTTGATATATACTGAAACAGAAGAGAAACTAAAATATGTTATTGCAAAATTATGTTCGAAGTCAACGAAAGGTCTGTCGTGGGAAGTTTTTCGTCATCGCTGGTTTAGGGGCGGCGGCAAAAAAAGAGAACAGAGGTTGCATCAGTAAGAGGCGGTAGAGAGTCGGCGAACGTGTCTATTCTTAGGGGAGTTGACGAATTGAAAAGAGGTAGACGTATGGTGGATTAAGATACCAAGGTAGATTTGGCTGTATGGCTGTTGCCGTGGTGCGGGTTGAGACTGTTTGAATTCCTTTGTTCATGGTGACAGTTCGGGTCTGAGTTTTACGCTCACGTATGGTTGAATTATCATGAAAGGTACCTTCGTGGTTGGTTTGAGTCTGCTGTGTTTGAGTTGACTTATCTTGGGGTTTCTTCTTTTTTAAATTCGCTGTCTGGGTTTGTTAGTCGCACATTGTTGGTTTTGCCATGGAAGGGATCTGGGTTTCCTGGTTTGTGGATGGTGTTGAGTGGGCCTGGCATGAAAGATGTATGAGAGATTTATTGGCATGGGTTGGAGGCAGTCATGATTTACGGTGGGATCTTTTCGCTTTGAAATGGAAGAAGTAGAAAAGCATCCACGGGGGAGAATATGGTTTGCTTGGAGATGGTTACTATTTTCATAAAATAATTGGGATTTCCATTCATCTTTAATATGATTCTGTGGACTACATGGATTCTTGAATTATTGTCTTGTTCAAGGGTATGGAAAATTTCGTCAGTGGTGATGGACTGGTCTATATATATTGTAGGAAGACTGTATGAAGGCAGGCATGGTTTTTAGGAGATTGAAATCCAGGGTTTACATTGGTAGATTAAGTCGTAGGTTCTAAGATGATTCCTCCTTTATGTAACTTTCTCGTGGCCTCAGGAAATAGGCGGATAAATGGTTTGAATCTGCGGATGAAGTCCACGAATTGATGAGGTGAGTAATCATAAGGAAGCCTGCCAATGATGACGAGAGTTATCATAAGATGGTCTGCACGTGGGAAACCACCTGCGTGGTTGTAGAGCAATGGATGGGATGTCTGGGTCAGAGTTTTAAGTATATATATATATATGGGTGTGGGCTAAGGATTCTTCTACAGTAGATTAGTGATAAATTGGAACAATAGCCGGACTGCACACACTCCACTTATTTTAAAATAATATATTCAAAACAAGATAAACATATGTACAAAACGTCTTTACACTATGGAGATCACATTTGTATCTTAAACACTATACAGTCTTCTTGTTCTCAAAAGTCCACTTAGGCTGAGTCAATTACTATAGAATCTAGCTGACAAGCCAAACTATTTTTCCCTACTTTTATAACAATAGTGTCACTGAATAATTCACTTCCGCTACATTGTGGGTTGCCACAGTTGTATCCTGAACTTCAAATAATTGTCTTCTTTTTGTTAAAGGCTAAACAGGGGGTTCAATTAGTTTATAATATCCTTTGAAAAGACAAATTATTATTCCTATCTCTATCAAACTATTAAACTCACTTTAACAGTCTGCATAGCTTGGTATCCAGTCGAGGATTAAACTGTCAGTGTGTGTCCAACCGACCGAATCATGGTAGTTGTTTAGGTTAAAATATCTTTCAGGCCCAGAAGTGGTCTGAAAGATAACTAAGGGCAGTCACAAACTTCTGTTTCTCTTCACCTCACCTCATGAGTTAGTATTATATGGCACGTGAATATTAAGAATTTTGGACTAACAGGGGGTGGATTTTTTAATTAAAAACATAAACGTTTGATGCTAGACTAAATTGGTGGAGTGTCTCAAAACATCAGGAGATGTTTGTGGAGATCAAGAAATAAGTTGAAGGAAGGAGAGTATCAAGCTTCTTGTTGATAACTGCTGCTTCTTGGGATTGTTGACTACAGGGATGAAAATATATTTTGATGAATGACAATGACCAAGGCTGTTCCAAGATTAACAAGTTGCAATAATATATACGTGACTGATTTAATCAACTTAATTTACTGTTTAGATAAGTTAAACTAAATTAGACACCATAAATTATGGTTTTAACAAAATCAGAAAATTTGATTTTGGTTTAAGCATGCTGAAATGTGTTCATTTTAGGGTTGGGATCTATAGATCCAATCCTAGTTATAGAATTAGTTTTGGTAGGGGGGGACAAGAGTACCCCGAGAAAACCCACTTTCACGGCCAGGGTGCCTCATAAAATTGCCCTGACTGTGCCTGGAAGAAGCTGTGGAATAAAAACACAGATTAGTATTCATGGTAAGATACACTTGATAATTTTAATAACATCTAATGAGGGTTAAAAAAGGCTGGACGGTTGAAAAGTCGACGTTATGATAGGTAGGGCCTGGGTGTTGTCGGGTTTGGGTTCACTTGGGCTGGAACGGATCAAGCAAAGGAATAGCAACTTTTAAAGGGCGATATTTCTCGTTCAGTAGAAGCATCAGTCTGTTGGACTTCGTTAAGCTGATGTTTCTTGGAGGATTGGGTTGATTTTTGGAAGTCTTTGTCAGGCTGGTCCTCAGTCTGGATACATCTGTCTTTCTTGGCAATTCGTATCTGTATTTGTTGTCTGATTAGTTGAGGGTGGTCCATGGAAGTGAAGGGATCGTACTTGGTGATCTGGGGGTGTTGTAGTCTGTTTTTTGTGAGATATTCATAAGCATGGTTGTCTTGCATGTTCTTTTCAGTGGCTTCAGATGTGGCTTTGTTGGCAACTGGTGTTTCTGTGTAAAGCTTTGGTAATCTATTGGTTAGAGATGAGCAAGGAGAAGGCTTGCTGATACTGTTATCAGAATAGGCTGGGCAACAGTGCGGGCATTCAACTCTGTAATGAGAAAAGTGATAAGAACAACCATTAGAAAGAATATAGTTAGCTGTAAGTCCAGATGTCGTGACTACGTTGATGAATTAGATGATATGGCCTGTTGTTCTTGAACGAATCCAGGGAACTGCACGTAATTTCGTCTTGGTGGCTTCTTCTAAGGTCTGTTGAATTTCTTTTGGTATTGCAGTAAGGTTGCCGCCCCTGAGAAAACAGAAAAAAGATTAGTGGAACTCTTTGGGATTACATTAGGGTAGGAATTCTAAATACAAAATGTTAGCTTGTGTTGAGGGTCGAAGAAAGATTTCACCCTGTCGAAATATTCGGGTCTTTGTAAGGTCAATGGATACTCCTGGTTTAAATTTGTCTTCTTCCTTCATTTTATTTCCTGATCTCTACAAACACAGCTTTTCCTGCTGTCTTGAGACGCTCAGCCAAGTTAATCTAGCATGAATCATCTATGTTTCTAATTAAAATTCCACCCCAGTTAGTCCAAAATCATTCATGCTCATGTGACATGTAATCTTAATTCATGAAGTTGGGTGAAGAGAAACAGCAGTTTATTTAGTTCAAACACATATATTTTGCCTGAGCAACTTTCATTTGAGTGTTCAATCATATCAGTTCATTGTGGATTATATCTTGTTGTACTTTAGGTTAGTAGTCTTTATTATTTCATGCTATCCTCTTTTCACAATGTTTATATTCTTAATTAACACATAGTCTTTATGATATTGGATCAGCATTACCATGGTTCTGTCTAGAGTAATGCACAATGTTAAAGTTTTAGTCATAAAGTCTCTAGAGCCATCTTATTATCTGACCTTCTGAATTTTGAAAATTCACCCACCACTTCTATGCTATGTGATCTGTCTTGAGCATAAAATTTTGTCCATATAGATAATGATGGAAATAACTTAGGACTGGAACAACACTTACTCGCTTTTTCCAAGTGATACAATACATTCTTTTTGCGGCATTCAATGCCTTGCTATAGTAGACAATCATATGGCTTTTCTATTCTGTACTTGTGATAACAAAAATCAGTGAAATCTGTATCTAAAATCAGGGAACTTTCAAAAGTTTGGTATTCTAATATAAGAGTAATGGTTTAGTTTATTGAATGCATGTTTACAATCAACAGTTCAACAAAACTTATTTGGCTCTTCAAGTAATTTGTGTATAAGACGAGCTATGTCAAAGAATGATTTAAAAAAAAACAACAATAGTAAGATTATAGTCTGAAAGAGCTGATGTAGTGATTGTATTGTCATGTAATGCACAGGGATTTTCTGGTCATAGACTGTGAAGCAATTTGAAGCTATCCTAGCCTCACATCCATGTCTTTGTAAGAAGTTAGTTTCCAATGTGTACTCTTACTAGATATCACATACCCACACATCCTATGATGTACAGAAGCCTCCAACATGTAAAGGTAACTTCTAGCTTTTCCTTCGCTAGAACTTTATGTCCACCTGCTGTGTGCATCAATCCCTCTTCTTTCTTCACCTCTGGCAGCAATTTCCAACCTTTCATTATGAAATCAGGTGGAACAATTATAGGAGTAGAACCAACATTGATCAAAATACCCTAAGGTTTCCCATCGTAAGTGTGTGAATTGGTTTCATTAAATAATAAATTTCTTATTTCATTTTGGACAGATGAGTATTCTCCACTAAACTTCGCTTCATAAGTCAAACTTGTTCCAGTTTTCCTAGTTTTAATGTTTTAATTCACTAACATTTTTAGTATGCAACATATTATTCAACATAAATAATGTGCATCAGACAAATCAATACTTTCTTGTGTTCTGTTCTGTTAGCTCATTAATGGTTGTTCTTTCTAACATGAACATATGTTATAGCCATTCAATCATCAGATTCGCATTACACAGAACAGAAGTTTTTTAAAGTGAAATTTTGTGTTCAACGTCACTATGATTACCTCATTCGGCTCAGGTCTAAGTTTGTTTGTTTTGAATTTCGCGCAAAGCTACACGAGGGCTATCTGCGCTAGCCGTCC
>NW_013668500.1:79744-85425 GCF_000517525.1 Limulus polyphemus | reverse complement strand
CTTTTACCAACGAATAGTGGGATTGACCGTCACATTATAACGCCCCCACGGCTGAAAGGGCGAGCATGTTTGGTGTGACGGGGATTCGAACCTGTGACCCGCAGATTGAGAGTCGAGTGCCCGAACCACCTGGCCATGCCGGGCCTCAGGTCTAACTCTATTAATCAAAAGATTTTTCTTAATACGTGATTATTGTTCACTGTTGGCCCTAACAAAGATTTTAAATTGTCATCTATATTATTATATTCATTCAGCATATGTTTCTGGTGAATAACGCATAGTATTATTAGTATGTTCTTGTGTGGGACTGTTAACCACCTAGTGGTGAAAACAATATAACATAAAAAAATGTTTAGATTCATATACCACATTAGAAATTTTGAAGATAGATATATGATCTTTATACCTGAAAAAAAGAAATGCTGTAATCGGCATACAGGCTTAAAACACATCTCAAAGACATTTATGTAAGTGATTTATATCAAAATAGCCTGTTTGCTGGTGTGTGTGGGAAGAACAAAAGGAACTTTTTTGTTTCGCTACGTTTCAATTAGGTAATGCAGAACGACACATGCTGTTTAAATAGTGTTGAATTACTTGATTTATAACGCCTATTGGAAAAGCGTTTCTTAGAAAGAATTTCTTAATATATTCTATCTTTTTATGGAAAATTTCATATTTACTGGTTAATTCATATGCTCGATTAACCAATATTTCTAGACAATGTTAAGTAACTATCAAAATCAGAATATAACCCAGTGAAAGTCTTCTTATAGAAAATATCACATTCATATTTCTCTTTTTTATTATGAATAAAGAGTGTAAGAAAATAAGTTTGTGTTTATGTTGATGTGAAGTTAATAATAAGATGTCCACTAATAAGATATTTTAAAAACTCTCAACGTGTTCAACTTCTCCAAAGATGATAAAGATGTCATCTACATATCTGTTTTAATATAATAGCTGGAATTTTGAAGGACATTCATTAGTCAGGAGATTTAATGATGACATAAGAACAAATTAGCGCGTGATGAAACTAATCGAGAGCTCATAGCAACACCATCAGTTTGGTCATAAATATATTTGTTAAAAAAGAAAATGGGATTGTTTGGTGACAAATCTCACAAGTTTCTGTAACACTGGTTCAGAAAATCTCATTTCGTTAGTGTTACTTTAATACAAAAGTTTATGTTTTCTTCTAAAGACATGTTGGTATAAATTGACTCTATATCAAATCTAGCACAATAAATTTAATTCTTAAGATTAATTTTTTTTTAATTTTTGATGAAACTCAAAATTGTTTTTAGTGTATTCTAATTTCTAACTAAAGGTTCTTATAACTTAACCAGAAAAACAGCTATTTCATGAATATATAAGCTATGCCAGGCACTATCGGTCTAACAGAATGAGTATCTTTATGGATTTTAGGTTCTTAACCTTTTTATGGGCAAAAATCTTTCCTTACTAATATTCTTAGGTTTTCTTCTCGAGTTATATTCATTTAAAGATGTTAAAGCGATGCCCAGGCTACCAGGAAATAAAATTCTAATTAAAAAGTACTGTTGTGAGCTATATCTGTAAAGATTTAATTTAGATGTTAGCTAAATCCTAAAATACCTAGAACGTTCGGGAATACAATGATCAAGATATATTGCGAAGTACCTATAAATAAGGCTACAGAGTAGACATCTAGTTCAATGGTGTTAGAAAGTGAATGAGTATTGAGTTGTTTCTTAATTGTGATGTTTTGCTTTCAGCTAGTCATGAATCAGTTGTTTTCAGTTTGTAGAGCGCTTAACAGTCAGTTTTAATCGAGTGAAGTATTTTGATGAGTGTTACTTATCACTTATATTCAATTACTGGATCAATTAGTCGCAAAATTGTATAAGTAAGATATTTTTTAAAAATTAGTCGTGATAATTCCGCCCCCCCCCCCCGTGGCCCAGCGGTAAGTCAGTAGGCTTACGACGCCAAAAAAAAACAGGTTTCAATACTATGAATGTAAAAAAATCACGATCTATACCTCCAGAATGTAACTTTATTAGCTCAATATTTCGCAATTGCAGTTTCGTCAGGAGCAATCGATATCCTACAAGTTCCCTCATCCAGTTAAATCTAAATTGGATTTTTATAAACAAATTTTATAAACAAATCAGAGGAATAGCTATAGGGAATAAGGTAGCAGTAGTCTTAGCTGTAATAGTTATGCATATATTTGAACTGAAAGCACTTAATTCTTGGAAAACAGGAGGGAATATTGGCCCATCAATCTGGTACAAATTCATAGATGACGTATTTGGAGTGTGTAACACTAATTTACAGTCTCTTTTCAGTTTCCATGAGTTCTTGAACACCGTTCACCATTTCATAACATTTACACTTGTTTATGCCATACCAGGTAGAAATTTACCGTTTCTAGATACTACAATACATGTCAGGAATGGGGAAATCATTACTGGTATTTTCAGTAAGTCATCTACTAAAGCTCTTTGTTTGAATTTCCACTCTCCTGCTGTAAAAAGAGGTGTCGTTATTGACTACCTCCATAGGATCGATAAAGTTTGTAATAACAAAAAAATGTGGGAGGAGGCTAGGGAAAATCTGTTGACTCTTTTAAGAAAAAATGCCTATCCACAGGAATTTATACAAAACATAATTATACATTTTGACAGGTAAAAATAAAATAGACATGTTTTTTTGAATCGTATGAATAAAGAAACACATTTAAAGAATATCGATTGCTCCTGACGACGCTGTAATATCGAAATTGATTGTTTGTTTGTTTGTAATTAAGCACAAAGCTACACAATGGACTATCTGCGCTCTGCCCACCACGGGTATCGAAACCCGGATTCTAGCGTTGTAAGTCCGCAGACATACCGCTGTGCCACTGGGGGGGGGGCAATAGCGAAATATTGAGATGATAAAGTTACATTCTGGAGGTATAGGTCGTGATTTTTTTTACGTTTATAGAAATGTCTCACAATAAACTCCAGTTTGCGTTAAATAACGTTAAGAATGATAGATTTCAACACTCGTGGTGGGCTCAGCATAACTGCTACTAGTCCATTGTGTGGTTTGGTGCTTAACAACAACCAACTAACAAATATTTCCGTTTTAGCATCATTTTTAAAGTTAATTTAGCCTACTAGTTACTACAGTGCACATAAACGGTAAAGAAGAAATTAGCTAATTTGTTATCATTTTGTGGACTAAACTTTGAATTATTTTCCCCAAATAATTTAAAAGAACTCCCCCGACGAAAGAACAACGTTTCAATAGTGCAGTGCGTTTTTAATACTGATGTTTTTTAATTGCACACTCAGTTATATATATGTCTTTTATTTGATAGTGAAAAGTTGGAGAACGAGTTAACTATTAATTAATAAAAACAGTTTGTTGGGTAGGTGGAATCTTTCAAAAACATGGGGTCCGTGGGGGGGGATGATAATAAAAGGGGTCCTTGGTGGAGAAAAGACTGGAAACCACTGCAATAGTGTAAAACAAGCGCAATTTAAACTTTAAACAATACTTATAATTTTATATACTCCTATATTTGGACTGAGTAAGACAACCTCAACTGCTTGAAATATGAAATTAGCTCTTCCTTATTTTTCTATAGATTATTGTTTTAAAGATCCGAATGAAGGATTTCTTTATTTAATATCAAACCTAGCAGTTCATTTTAAGTTTTTACGATATGGTCTAGAAAAACAGAATTGAGGAACAGAACTTTTAAAATTCAAAACTTAGAAAATATTTTCAAACCCTTACATTCATTCAAAAAATGTACATGTAATTTATATTAGAATATTTCAAGTGTAATTTTCAAGATTTCTGATCTGAGGTAAGACAGGTTTACCATAACGTTGTTTAATAATATACGCAATCGACCTATGTTTAGGAAATTTATAATGTAATATAAAATTTAAAACTAGATGAACTAGTAACCATATTGCAAGTTAAGACTTCATTATCCTCGAAAGCAACTGGCATGAAAAATTGTTTATAAGTTAAATTCCACCCTAAAAAAATATAAATTAAGATATAGAATTTGGAGAAAAGTTGCCAAATAATATGACCTCCGTATGCTAAAAATAAAAAAGCTAATTATAATGTGTTTAAAAAGTAATAGAAGCAAATTCCAAATTACATAACATAATCGACCTATTGATAAACTAATAAACATCATAAACATATAAGACAAACTAAAACTAACATTCCTACACGCCATACATGAAATAATATACGATCAAACTATATCAATCAAATAAAAATATAAATATTTAAAAATTAAAATTAAACAACTAAATACAACCTACCTGAAGACCTAAACCTCCTTCACCAACAAAATAAATATTTACCACAAAATCCTAGATAAAAACTAAACCTTCCTCCTCCATACACATAATGGCCATTTTAAAAACAATATTTCGGACTGTTTTCAGTTCGTCCTCGGGTAAGGTTGATGTAGGCATAAAATAAACTGGATTATAGTTTAATAAAAGTGATGAATTTGTCTGTGAAACTAATTTGATTAATCCCAGGCCTCGTCATCTGAGCTGAGATGCTTCTAAACAGCATCGTTTTATACAGACTGATTGGCCTCGAACTCTGACTCCTGGTCAAGCAAGCAGTGGCGTACTTAAGGTATTACAGGTATGGCACGTACCCTGGGCGCCACTTAAAGGGGGCGCCACTGAGCAGTTTCTATTAAAGTCAGACAAGCCATCCTCGAATAGTGAAAAAAAAATTCTTCAGATGTATGATCTGTCTTTGATTATCATGGGTGAGAAGCACTAGGATGGCCGGATTGTTAAACTACTTATATAAATTATTAGGTAAAAATACAGTATTGGGAGCACATGACCACATACCTTATAGTACCAACTCAGTGCCAACTGGCAGTAAGACCATTTTCCTGCGCAAACTAGGGGGGTAGTCCAGAATTTTGTGCAAAGTCTATGAAATTTATTGTTCTTATTAAAAGTGTCATTTCCTTATTTCAGAGCATTGTGTAAGAAGACCATGAAACGTTTCTTCACGAAGCAGAAGGAAAGTGGAGCTGAAGGACGGAAGAGACAAAAGTTGGAGGCAGAGGAAGCCAAGTAGTCGAGCAAGTTGTTCATGCACTTCTTTGAAAAGCTCGGAACAAGTAGTTCGACATGTTCCATGCAATCGCCTGCACCAGCTACAAGTTTGTTAGAATCCGAAGGTGGATTAAGTACAAATGTGTCACAAGCCGAGGAGAAAGTCAAATCAGATAAATCCGAGTATAACGAGATTAAGAGTGAGGCTGCCAGAAAGAACGTGGACATGACAGGAGGAGAAGACGATGGTGGTGGTGATGTTGAGTTTATTGACGAAATTGAACCTGACGACACTGAACCTAGTGAGCTGGATGGTGTCGAAGAGCCTTGAACTTTAATACCACAAGGGATTAAACAGCATGACATTGGACTTCTGAAGTTCGACAAGGATACTGAAAAAGCAATTCTGCCTGACACGTTGAGAACAGAAATAATAAAGCTGGGTTCGAAGTATTTCTAGAACAGTGAGGTCTTTCCTATCAACAAATAACCGCTCAATGAACAAAACTTGGTTCAAGAGGAAATTGGGAAATGGTCATGGTGAGGAAATGACTCACTCACGGCTGGTCTATTCTTCTTCTAAAAAGTCTG
>NW_013668500.1:77994-79723 GCF_000517525.1 Limulus polyphemus | reverse complement strand
GTTCATGAAAATGCCAAAAATCATTGGGAGTGCTTCACACAGTGGAAAGAAATTTAGCTGAAAACAGGGAAGTTGTTGACGCGGAATTTCAGTCACAAATTGAGAAGGAATAGCAGAAGTGGCGTGATATCTTGGCGAGAATCCTTCACTGCATAAAATTCCTTGCGACTTAGAACCTGGCTTCGCGAGGACACAGGGAGTTCCTTGAGCTAGACGATGACTCCAATGTGGGAAATTTCCTTGGCTTACTGAAACTACTGGCCATCTTTGACCCTGTCATGAAAGAACACCTCACTCGTGAGGAAAGTCATCCTGGATCCACGTCTTATTTTTCACTGGTGTCCAGGACGAATTCATCCACATGATGGCATCCACTGTTCGCCAGAGTTTACTGAAAAGCATTCGTAAAGCCAAGTACTATGGTCTCACGTTCGACTCGACTCCTGATCAGGCACACTGTGAGCAGATGTCAGAAGTAGTGAGGTACGTGGAAGCTGATTTTGAGAGGAAAACAGTTCGTGTTAGAGAGTCCTTCCTTGGTTTTATCCAGATAAGACAGAAGGATGCTGAGAGATTGGTTGAAGACATCTTGAAACAGCTAGAGAAGAACGAAATGGAGCTACACGATTGTCGGTCACACTGCTATGACAACGCTGCTGTGATGGCTGGACACAGAAGTGATGTTCATCAAAGAATAAGTGAGAAAAACAACCTGGCAGTGTTTGTGAATTGCGACAATCAGTCACTCAACTTGGTGGGTATACATGCGGCCAAGCAGGATACAATGATGGTCACGTTTTTTGGAATCATCAAAGCTCTCTACGTGTTCTTCTCTCGTTCAACATAGCCCTGGGAAAAACTCAAAAACGTCGTGACTGTTGTTGTTAAGTCGCAGTCCGAAACCAGGTGGAGTGCAAGGACAGAAGCAGTGAAGCCCATCGACAAGTACCTCGAGGAGATACTTCAAGTTCTTCAGGACAAGATATACAATGAAAACGAGACCAGTGAAACAAGAAGTAATGCAAGGCAGCTATATAACCGCATGTTGAATAACGATTTTCTGACTTTGCTAGGATTTTGGAACAAAGTACTCATTCGTGTTGACCATATTCAAAAGAGGCTGCAGGATCCTAGTACGAACTTCTACGATGCTGCCCTGGATTTAAAAACCTTCCGAGATCATTTTGATGAAGAAAGAGAAGTGTTGGTCATTGAGTCTCTCGAAGAAGGACTCGGTCTCTGTCAAGAATGGAATATTGAAGTTGAAAGACGTCAGAAACGAATGGCTGATGAGAACTCGAGAGACGCTGGGTAAACAGCCAAGGAGGAAATGGTAAGATTCGTGAAGGAGACACTCGACCGTCTCCACAGAGAAAGAGACGAAAGGTTCGCTCGTTTGTACGACATTGACGCCAAGTTTGGGGTTCCTTCTCGATGTCGAGGGACTGTGTTACGGCGCCGACAGTAACGACCGAAAGAAGAAGTGCGAAACTTTTGGCGAATTGTACAGCTCTAATGTTGATGGACAGCAGCTATATGAAGAAATTGTGGATTGCAGAATGTTGCTATCAAGTCGGTCCAACATAAAAATATCAAGACCTGAAGAACTTCTTGAATTTATTGTTCAGTATGGAGATGTTAGCGTCTTTTCCAATCTTTACATTGCTATTCAGATAATGCTAACCATCGCAGTTTCCATCGCCAGCTGTGAGAGATAATTCAGCAAGTT
>NW_013668500.1:73744-77134 GCF_000517525.1 Limulus polyphemus | reverse complement strand
ACTTTGAGCACATCATAGACCAAGTTGCTTCAGTGAAAGCAAAAAAGGTGCAGTTGTAATTTTCATGTAAGCCATAATTTGTTAGTTAAAAGATTAACTAGCTTGGCTTGTATTTTTTAACTGATATTATGGTAAAGTTATCTAAAAGATGGGTGTCAGGTGTTTTGACAAGGGCGTAATTTCAGTGCTTGCCATAGGCGCTATTTTCCGTAGATACGCCCCTGCAAGCAAGGGCACGAAATAGCTATCTGTAACACGTAGTTGCAGCTTATTCACGTGCTGGATGTGCTTGCGTGTATTCTGTGAGCACTGCCAATCTTGTAGTCAGAAGCTCAACTTGTGCGAGTGTGTTGACCAATCTAACTAGAGCTGAGTGCTTCTGTGCTGCAGGCACTTCCCACTACTAGCTCCATTCTTCACGTTAGAAAGTCGTCTCTTTCATTGTTATATCATAGCATCTCTTCTACTGTTTTCCCTATTTCCTGGTATGCATATTCGTGCACATCTGCCAATGCTTTTCTTAACCCCTCTACATAGTCAGAGAGGACATTGTGGTACCATGAAATGAGGAGACGGTACATACATCACGTCTACAGAAAGTGTCATTTTCCTTCTGAACATTGAAATGTTGGGTGAAGAACCAGTCAGCCTGTTTTCTGTTGCGTGGTATATCATTATGACATAAGCCAAACGTTCAGTGTAAACTTTGTAAGCGTATGCTTAACAGTGTGTATCACCCATTCCACTAAAACATCTGACTGGAAGTGATAAGGTAGGGTGCACATCTTCGCTACACCTAACACTTTGCACAACCATGCGAATTTCTCCAGGGATGCCAAAATGCCAGTGATGGACTGTGCTAAAGTGTAGACCAATAGATAAGCTTCTGCCAACTTTGTGAAGTAACAGTATTAACTATTATATATTGATTACCTCTGTTGATCTCTAGAAGGATAATGGCAATATTGAGGACTTTTCTCTGCGGGGAAGAACCAACAATGCTTGGCTGGAGTTTTATCTGTCCAGCCAATTTTTTTTTCTCTGTGGATTGAACTTACTGTGCAGTGATGAGCATTATGACTGAAACCAGGCCAGTACAAATACTGTCAGACCATATGGGTAAAGCCCTGATAACCTACCCCCGTCGTTGTATCATACATGATCTTGAAAATATGCTTCCCACGGATTAGGGAACTAACTAGCTCCAGTACAATTTGATTCCCGTTTGTTAGTGATTGATAGATTGGTATAACACACTGCTTTGCCCCTGTAACTTCTCGTACAAGTATTACAGACTGCACTCAGTTCCTCAGCATGTGCTGGATACTTGTTCTCTTGCTACATGGCAAGGAGTGCTCATGTGGTATTTTTAGGTAGAAACTGATTTCCTAAAAAGTGTTAGATAGTTAGACTTGCTAATTACAGCAAATTTACTCGGGAAATAAAGAGAGTAATCTGAATCTGATAATTTGACTAAATTTTCCTTTTATGTGTGTGAAAAAATGTCACTCAAAAAGTTTAATAAAATAAACACAATCTTTATTTATTCTTAAATAAACAAAAAGAAAATACAGCTACTATTGGATTGTGCTTAGCTCCGCAGCTTTCTTTCCTTTGATATATCAAAGTAAACACAATGATCTTGAAGTAAGTCGTTACTCGAAGACCTCCAGATAAAATTGAACCAAGAAAGTGCGCATGAATTCAATAGGTAAACTCAGTTTCTTTATTCAGTCGACACAGTCACCTCGTAACCTTTGTTCTCTCAAAGCACTAGTTGAATGTAACATTCAGACACCATTACGTCAGCCAGCTTAGGATATTACAATTAGTAATCCTTTGAACTCAGAAGATTTATGTCACTGCATTATTCTTTCTGGTAGAATAGACATTATCTATTACAAAGATGGAAGAAATAAAGCAACTAGAACAAGACAATCTAAATGACTTTCTAGATCTCGTGTTTATGCTAAAACTACATAAAAACTAGACTTCCTACATTATTAAGGCAAGTAGAAAAAATTTATTATATTTGTTCTGCACTTATAAGTTTTTAGGAACAAAGTTTATCCTTTAACAATGAATCACAAAACATAAAACTCTTAACGCAGAATCATGTTTAACTACTAGATGCAATCTCTTTGTATTGTTAATGTGAAACACTGTATCAAAATCGACATATTAAATACTCTTTTAGTTTAAGAACACAAGAAAATACACTATATGAATATTATTTCTTGGCACTTGTGTATAATGTTAAAAAAATTAAATAACACACACAACGTTAAACTGAGTACACAGTTATTTCTAATTTTAAAAGTTGAATCTCCATGTTTTCAACGTCATCATCAAGAGTGAATTGCAAGACATGACAATGTCATATTTATATCTTTTTGAATAAGGTCATGTGACCTGTGTATTGGTTTACGATTTCTATATAACTTTTAGAGGAGGTCACGTCACATTCTTACACGAATATATGTCGAACCTTTCTCTCTAGTTAATAATTCATGATCTCTCTTTTACTTTATTATTTCGAAGAATTGACTAATACTATTTACTCTAATACCCTTTGATTGAGCTAGTACTAGTTCCCCCTTCCATGATATCATATGTTGTGGTTTCTGTACATGTTCTGCTAAACTTCCACATAAGCATTCATTTTATAAATTCCAGTTTTTTCTGTTAACTGTGTTATCTTGAGTATTACCTAACATTTCCTTTATCTTATTTAGAGGTTTAAATATAGGGTAAAATATGTGTTGTTTTTTAAAACTTTAATCAAATAAACTAGAAGTTAAACCTGGACCATATTGTAAAATTAAACCTTTTTCTAATTTTATCATAACTTGGTGTTAAAGTAATACTTTGATATATTATTACAACATTACTGAATTCCTAACTACTTTATCTGCAATGCTCGAATTAAATCCTTTTTCAACCGATTTATATTTCGTTGGTGTATGTTTTGTTATAGTGAAGCCACATCGGGCTATCTGCTGTGTCCATCGATAGGAATCAGATCCCTGATTTTAGCGTTATAAATCCGAAGATTTTTCGTTGTCCCACCGGGGGACTGTTTCGTTAGTAACAATTCATTTTCTAAGTCTTCTTGATTAATACATATTTTCAGAAATATGTGAACATAAGTATAAGACATGCTTTTCTGTGGAATAGCGGTAAGTTTGTGGACTTACAACGCTAAACTCCGGGGTTCGATTTCCTGCAAAGGACACAGTAGATAGCCCAATGTGGCTTTACTCTAAATTCTAAAACATATTAGGTCGTCAGGAAATGAATGCCGTATTTTGGAACACTTTCATTGACCCCCCCCCAAAAAAAAAAAAACGTACGTCACGTATAATAGTTAAATGAACCGCCTAAACGTCA
>NW_013668500.1:56102-72768 GCF_000517525.1 Limulus polyphemus | reverse complement strand
TTAGGCAGATTTTGTTGAATAAGACCGATGTCTTGGAAGATTTCCAAGAAGAAAGTAAACCTACAGACATCGGTCTTATTCAACAAAATCTGCCTAATGTTATGATAATGGATAAAAGTATTACTTTAAAACCTAATTATGATAAAAATAAAAAGGAAGGTTTGATTTTGCAGGTTTTATGTTCCAGGTTTAAAGTGTTTAAAAAACAACAAATATTTTACCATATACTTACCCCCAGTGTATGTCTGCGGACTTACAACGCTAGAATCCAGGTTTCGATACCCGTGGTGGGTATAGCACAGATAGCCCATTGTGTAGCTTTGTGCTTAATTATAAACAAACAAACCCTATACTTAAACCGATAAAAAATAAAACTAATTTTAAGTAATACTAAAGCTAACATACAGTTTACGGAAAAAGCTGAAAGTTATAAAATTGAATTTCGATATGGATGTATTTATATTCAACAGACAAAACATAATCTAAAATATTGTTTAACAGAGTATAAGCTAGAGGATATGTAAGAAGAAAAAAAATTAAAATTCGGCCATAGCAGAATATGCACATAAAATACAACATATGATATTATGGGAAAAAAACTAATATTGGCTCAACCAAGGGGTATTAAATATAATGATATCCGTGAATCTTTAGAAATAATGAAATATAAAATATATCATAAATTATTAAACAGAGATGAATGTGTGCAAGAATGTGGCGTGACCTCCTTTAAAAGTTATGCAGGAATTGTAAACCAATATACAAGTTAAATGAGCTAATTAAAAAAGGTATAAATATGACACTATCATATCTTGCAATTCACTTGTGATGACGTTGTAACATCTGAACATGTAGAGTCAACTTTTAAATTAAATATGTTTTTAATTGTGTACTCATTTTAACGTTTTGTGTTATTTATTATTTTAATACACTATATGATAATGAAATCCGTTAACGTTACAGAGGACACTGTAAATTAAAATGCACAATAGGAAATATATAATAATAAATAAATTATATGCAAAATAAAAATTCTCCCCAGGAATTGGTTGGGGCTTCACTCTGCTCACCTCAACCTTGCCAGAAGAGTTTCCAGTGTCGCTGTCATCTTTTTATTCTAAGTTCTGCTTGGACCCTCACCAGGTCTTGTTCTGCTTTAGCTAATTTATCTCACAGGTGCTGCTCTTCCTCCTTGTGTTTCAAAAAAAGTGTGGCCCTTTAACTTAACCAATCTTTTTTCTGGTTGTAGAGAACCCAGTTATCCGTCTACTCAGCTGCCATCTCCTGACAATGCCACTTGAGACTGGAATCTGCTCTAACAATTTTTTACACTTTAGGCATCTTGGAAGGGAAATATATATTGTTACGTCTCTGTATGTTTGTTTGTTAATTCTTCTAAGATACAAGTCCTTTCTTTATAAAACTTGTTTATTCTTCCTCAATACAACTTTGTAATGTACTTAATTTTCACAGTTACACACACTATAGTTCACAACAATTCACTCACTTTCTATCGCGCTTAGACTTAATTGTCCGTCCCCGCCAACTATAGTTCCGATCTCTGTGTCTGCTATCCTCAGTTCCCGCCGACCGTAATCGCTGTCTTTCTTTCTCTCTGTCTGCTTCGTCTCTGCTACGTCTCTGTCTCCACCACTGCTTCGACTCCGTCTGTCTCTCTCACTGTCTAGCGCACTTATATACGATAATACTGCCTGTTCTAGAAACTTCTAAGACTCTCAACACGTGCTACCAGCGTCAGTTCACGCAACGCTGTCGCAACACACTAGCGAATCTTCTAGAATACTCGTCACGTGACCCCC
The DNA here is from genome assembly GCF_000517525.1 of Limulus polyphemus. Taxonomy (NCBI): domain Eukaryota; kingdom Metazoa; phylum Arthropoda; class Merostomata; order Xiphosura; family Limulidae; genus Limulus; species Limulus polyphemus. The sequence continues at coordinate 70,948 of NW_013668500.1, read as the reverse complement.
ACTGTCGTAACAATATTGACTTTTTCTGTGATGTTTCTCCTAGTTATTTCGCTAGCAGTGTCTTGGATGGTACATTGGTATATGTCCTACATAATCTTCCATTGGATTCTTCACAGTCGAGTAGACTTGTGTTACATGATGTTAATCTCACCTTTGAGCTTTCTTCCATTTACAGATTGTGCAACAGTTATTGTGTGGATTACAAAGTTTCAATGTGTGGATGATACCTTCTTATCCCTTTCCCTTATTACACTTACAGCCCGAATTTTCATGCTTCAAAACTGTATTTTGTAATGAAATAACATTAGGAAAATATTCATTAAAACTGTTTGCTTATTAAAAACAGTTCAATTTGAATAACTGAAAATATTCTTATCATAACCAAATAAACGTGTAAGTACACAACGTATATATAATGGTATTTAAGCCATCATTTATGAATTTCATGTACTACTGACAACTTCACCATATATTAATATTTCAAATTGAGCAAATTAATCATTTCTTGCACTATGCTTTGGAGAAACGCCAAGCAAAACTATGTTTTTATATTTCATAACTACACTTTGTAATGCATACATGATATTTCACATTACAACTCGGTTTTGGAATCCTAGAGGTCGACACACCCTTTCAGGTCAGCAGTCTTTCAACTACATGACCATCCTAGCTTTTAATAATCAAGCAATGACTCTACAATGTGGTTTCCAAATCTACCCAATGGCTTGGAGAACAAGTGTCTCAACAGTGTCATAGTCTGTCAACTTCCTACCTGAATATTTTAGTTTTATTATCAATCCCAACCATGTTGATTGGGAAGTAGACATCGGTGTTTCATCCATTGGCCATAGCTCGTAGCTGCTTCCCCTTCCAACAACTTCTAATCTGGTTCATCAAAGACTACCAGATAAGTCTCTGTAGCTTCCTTTCTTTCATCAAGCAGACCAGGATGACTCGAGATAATGTTCTAATCCCACTTGTGCTAATCAGTTTCCTCCACAAACTCCTGGTTAAGCCACTGCACCATAGGCTCTTCTGTGACATATGAAGCTTACTGACGTATTCCATATCATTTTGCATGCATCGTGTCTGCTGTTACTCTTTCGTTAGGGTACAAACGTTTTTGGAGTATCTGGTATGTACCAATCCAGTCATAACCCAGTTACTTTCATGCACAAGTACACCCTGTCTCCACATTAGAATATCTGTTCTTCCACCATCTGATAATAGCACTTCTGTTAAAGTGCTGCTTTCCCAAGTTGTTATTGGGCAAATTTATGTACATTGATCAGTTCTGATCTCAGTCACTCTGCATACTCTTGGGGACTTTAGAGAACTATCTTCTTGTAGTGGAGAACCATATATCATGTCCATATGGAGTTACATTTTCCTACCAAACATGAATAAGTTCAATGAATAGCCTGCTTCATAGCTCTGTATGTCATATGGCAGATGTTCAACCCAGTCACTTCTGTTAGGATTAATAAGCTTTTCAAACATCTGCATGGTAGTTTGTATTACCCATTCTGCTAAATTATCGGAAATGGACTGATAAAGTAAAGTAATAGTCTTCATTGTGCCGAACCCTTTACACATCTCTGAACAGTAAGCTGTTTCCATGTGTATTTGTTTTGGTGCTCCAAATTGTGCTATCCAGTTTTCAGCTGTTCAATGATCCATTTCAGTGATCTGTGCTAGCATAGTGTCCAATGAATAAGCTTTGTTTCACTTTGTGAGGTAGTCAACAGCAGTGAGTATGTAGTGATGATCTTTCAGTATCCATGAATAGACCAGCAATATCAAGAGCAGACCCAACAATTTTCTGCTGGAGTTGATCCTGTCTCAGCTGGCTTTCTTCTGGTTGACACATACTATATAATGATCACACCAGTACTGAACCCCTCAGCTCATTTGTGACCAGTAGTTCTAAAAAATGTTAACAAAGTCAATAGTATTTCTTGCCACAGAGCTCTAGAGATTACTAACTGCAATAATGTCAGAGAATCATACCTCTTGGGTTGATAGCAATGGTACAGCACACATTCTTGTACTTGTAACTGCTTGTACATCTGTGCTATATTAGATCAGTGTTCTAAAGCTACACTTTCAAGAATAACTGAAACATTTACTTTGGCATCCAGCCACCAGTTGCCTATCTCATAGTTTGTATTCACTATGGCTGAAATGTCATTTGTTTTAACTTACAAACAGTGCAGGGCCATAAATTAAAAAAAGACAACGTCTGACCTTGAGGTAAGGCAGTCTATTCATGTTTCCATATTGCCAGTCTGGATTATGAACTATGACAAAGTCATATTCTTGCAACCTCACTGTCCAATGTGCTTTTATGTTCTCTAGATTTTTAAAATTTACTAACCACTTTAGCAAATCATGGTATATCCTGATGGTGAACACACCACCATAGATGTAATGGCAATAGTTTTTTATGAAGAAAACGACTGCTAGCACTTCTTATTTTGTTGTATATTATCTGCATTTGAGAGCTGTGAATGTATGATTAGCTTTATGATTACATGTTCTACTCTATCCTGCAACTGCAGTAAAACTTCCCTAACTCCATCGTCACTGGTTTCAGTTTCAACATTGATTCACAGTTTTGGCATGGATAGACCAACACTGGATCACTCATCAAAGCAAGATTTAGAGATTGGAGTGCCTGATCACATTCCTCATCCACTTTCATGAGAGTTGATAATGATGTTGCTATCTTCTAGAACTTGGCCACAAATAATATATATATAGTATGACCCAAAACCAAGGAATCTGCAAACTTCCCAGTTTTTTACGAGTCGAGGGAAATTTTCTACTGCAACTATCTTAGCTAGATCCATATGGATTCTATCTTTCTCCCCAACGTGACTGTGAAACTCCTCTTCCATTCACATGAGTGAAAATTTTTCTGGTTTTATATATGCTGAAGCATCTTCATATTCTCAGAAAAGGTAGCCAAATACCAAAAAGTCGTTGATGTATACCAGGCATCTCTCCCATTCTAGTCCCTTGAGTATAAGGTTCTTAAAATGAACTGGTGCATTAATAGACCAAATTATATGATTCAAAATTCATATAAGCTATCTCTCATGATAAAAGCAGTCTTAGCTTGCTTTTGTGATCCAATTTGACTTCCTACTTTTCATATGCTAGATCCAATGTGTTAGACCAACAGGAGCTTTCTAATGCATCCAGACATTCTTCTGTTTGTGGTAAAGGAAAGGGGTAACTAGGTTAACCCGTCTTATATCAACACAGAATCTTGGCATACCTTCCCTCTTACTGACAATCACTATTGGAGACAAACAAAACACTCCCCAAAGGTTGAATGAACCCATCTAGCAGTATCCATAGTATTTCAGTGCTCTCAACCTCCCTAGTGCTCGAAGGGAGCCAACATGGTGGATGCTTTATCAGAAGTGCAACATCTATGCCCACAAATACATCAGCATAATCAACCAATACATAGATGATTTGCTCGCATTGCAATTGGCCAAGAGTTTTAGCGAAATCGTCAACCAACGACTTCACATGTGTTGATTGCTTCATATTTGCTTTTGGACCTGGTGTAATGGGCACAACCGTATTGATGCCATTAGCATCAGCTGCTTCCACTTTGCTTACTGTGACTACAACCATTCCAGTGTCCAGCAGGATAGCTGATCATCTGTAGATAAAAAGCAGCACTGGGACCTCATTTTTTTTTTCAGATAGATCATTGTCCAGGAAAGTAGCGCATCCAGGCTAAAAATAATTCAATAATCCCACATCATAACAACGGAGTAGAACATTCGCATCCAATTTAAAATATGCTGCTAGGATATGTAAGAGCCTCTTGAAAATTGTCTCTTTGTTTCCTAATATTCCAACAACTGTTGTAATTTTTCAACTTATAATTATGTTTAGATAGTTTGTAATTGGGGTTGTTGGCATTCATATACTGTATGTGCAAGTACAGGGTCATTTCTGTGCAATTGTATCTGAAATCTACAGAGATATCCTAAAAGTTATTCCTGTTGAGAAAAACTGGTCACTTGTTGATCACTTTATTATAGGGTTGTTTTGCTTTTATAGCAAGAATGACATAGTTTTTGATTTTTTTTGTGCCATAACCATAAGGTTTGAAAATGAGGAATTTTCTGTTTTATCAACAAGTGTATTTTTCTATTCTATTTTTAACTCCTGTGTATTTGCACTTAAGTATATGACACTTTCTTAAGTCATGGGACTAACAACAAAGAAAAAGTTCACCCCCAAAAAATAGACAGCTGTTTGGAATAATAGTTAGGCTGGGCATTCTCTAAAAATGTTTGGCTGCAGTCTTTCTGCAGGTGCAGATTAGAACGGAGAAACACAGCTTCAGAAGTCAATCTGAAAAGGAGGACTAAAAATCTACTTTGTTTTTGGGTTGTAGATCACTTTTGAATGAATTATTCAAAATAAGATAGGCGAAACTAATGGAACCCAGGTTAGATTTAATTAAAGGATTGGTAGCCACCCTAGCATATTAAGAAAAGTACAAGGTATATGCCAGTACAAATATCCAGATGTGAGACTGATACAAGAACAGACAGGTCACTTATTGACCTTACAATGTATAAGACTCTTCAAGTATTTTGGTCAGTTCATATTGACTTTGTTCTAATTGAGGTTGTTCGAACAGATGTAAATTATGAGGCATGGTTTTAAACTACATCTAGGTAATATCACCCTCAGAATGAAATTAGTTGTCTCTGATATTGGTTCTTGTATCGGGAGCTTGATGTGGAAATTGTAATTCAGTTCTGATATACAAAAAATGCACTTTTTTCTATAGAAAAAAATATCTAGTGCCAAACAGATCAGGCCAAATGCTATAGACTGCATAACTATACGACAAGGAGGGAGTCATAGTACTTTTTCAGAAAGCAAGTTGAATTAGCTCAAACAGTTAGCTATCTGATCTATGGATTAACTCAACTGCTACTCTGTATTTGTGGACTTTCGCTGTTCAGCCTACTTCTGTAACGTTCATTGGTATGGAATGCAAAGTAGACGTAACTGAAAATATTTGTTCTATTTGAATTGCTTCTATCACATCATATCTGAGAGAATATGTGTAGCTTCCGGAACGTTTGGGGTTTGTTGATAACTGTGCATGTAATACTGGGATCAACGCAATGTCAGAAATTTAGTAAATTGCTGGTTAAAAATGTGAATGTTTTTGTAGAACCAAATAGCCTAATAAGTCGGAAAACCATAACTTATCATCACATAGATCCGGGTGATTAAACAACCACCTTCCATGTAGTATTTTAAATACAGCCAGTGCTGAAATACAGTAGATGTTGAAGGATGGAATCAAATAACATTTTGAAAAGTGCTTGTTTATCTCTAGTATTGATTGTCAGAAAGAAGAAGATTATGGTAAAGTTCAGTGTCAGTTTTAGATGAGCGATTATAATGGGTCGGTTGGATGCCTTTATGCTTTCACAAACAGACAAATGTCGAGATACAATGAAAAACATTTGTTAGTTTATGGTAATTTTAATCAAACTGATTTCCCATAAAGTGACAAGATAGGTTCGCAGAATAAATGTATTGATAGCATTTGCTATTACTGATTTTGTGGCATTTTGCTGATACAATTAAATTCATTGTATTGGTAACTCTTAAAAATTCTATGTTTGAATATGAAAATTGTTAAACGTATGGCTTATGAAGATTTGTTTGTTTGTTTTGAATTTCGCGCAAAGCTACACGAGGGCTATCTGCGCTAGCCGTCCTTAATTTAGCAGTGTAAGACTAGAGGGAAGGCAGCTAGTCATCACCATCCACCGCCAACTCTTGGGCTACTCTTTTACCAACGAATAGTGGGATTGACCGTCACATTATAACGCCCCCACGGCTGAAAGGGCGAGCATGTTTGATGGGACGGGGGATTCGAACCTGCGATCGTCAGATTGTGAGTCGAGCGCCCTAGCCACCTGGCTATGCCGGGCCACTTATGAATAATAGTTTTCAGTGAACAATGTTTGATGGTAAGATGTGTATATGATGTCTTGTAATACTCACTCTTGCCATCTAGTTGAGCAGTTGGAAGACAGATAATTTGTGCAACTGATGTAATTAGACGCAATATCTATAACATTTATTGTAAGTAAAATGGAAAATAATCACTGAGGTGGAATTTTACAGCAATAGTTGGCAAGGTGTTTATGTGAGAAACCATATGTGTTTGTTCAAGTAAATATCTTTGTGAAATTTAAGTACCATCTACACAGAAATGTATTAAAACTGGCATAGCTTCCAGAGGTACATTAATGGAATTATGTTTTTAATCAGCACAGAAGAGGAATCAGACTACGATTAATCATACTGAAAAATCCTTTGTTTTATTGGATTATGCCTATATTTATTTTCTGTATTCCTGACTACAGTGAATGGATCGACTTTTGCTTGTTGGTACATAACAGTAGCCTGTTCTGTTACTATGTTTGTGGCCATCTAAACACTGAATATAATTTAATGTTGTATATTGTACTTAGACTGGATGTATAATAATATATACTGTAGTGAACAGCACAAACATTTATCCCGATAAAAGAATTTTTAGCTGAAAAGTATTATTTTGGCTGATTCAAAATTAATTCCTAACAGTTGTATGACATCTAATAGTGCAGCTATCAAAAAATAGGTTGTGAAGACAATACATGCTAATGCTATTCTTTACCGTGCATAAAGCTGTAGGCATTCTCTCTCTGGTCAATTGCACAGAGCACAGAATGTCAGGCAATAAATGAATAAAAGAAAAGGCTTTGATCTGGATGTTGCGGTATAAAGGAAACTCTGTTTACTGACCTAAGAAGGATTATTTATAGATATATGTTAGTTGAAATTTTCATTAATGTTGATGAACAAATGTTTTAGAATTAGCCAAAAACTTCTGACTGTCCTATATTGTTATTTATCAAAGATTTATTATAAACACGACAGTATAAAATATAACTGAAATGCAAAACAAATGTTTCTGACAGATATTCACATAAAGTTATACAACTTATGTGCACCAGTCATCCCTAGAGTGAAGGCAGCTAGTGAACAGTACCCTCACCAATTATAGAGTACTTTAATCAAATGATTAAATATGACCACGGCTCTTATAATGTGCCCACAGCTCCAAAATACGGAACGGGTTTTGTTGCAATGGGACACGAACCAAGGACCTGTGGTATACCCAGTTAAATCTGAATAGGTCATGAGAACGAATAGAATAATGAGACTGGACACAAAGTAAAATACAAAATGAACAATCTTTATTGTAAGCACGGAGCAGTTAGTTGTTTTTATGTAACGGAGAATTGTCACTTTTACTAGATTCTCTCTTTGAACTATTTGCCCTTCAAAATCATGTTCGAGACTGTCTAATTCCAACATTCCTTCTTATTTACCCAGACTAGTGCTCCACATGACTAGTCATTCTCATTCAAATATAGGTGAGACTTTAACCTTAAAATTTCCCCTGAACTACTATTTAAGAACAGCCTTGCACAACATGCAGTATTACAACAATACCCCCTATGGACAAAACAAGTACTATATCCTAGAGAATAAAAAGAGGCAGTTAAAATGAGATTAATTTAATATCTTTCTCGCCCAAATGTTATGTGAAACATGCACATATACAGAATAAACAATAAATTCAAAATATATACTATAATGACATAAGAAGATAGAAATTCAGGTTATGTATACAATAGTTTCCTTTGTTTTCTACTTCAGATTTGTCTTCAAGCCAACAATTTATTTTAACTTTAAAACCAACGAACTTTAACTCACTCTCTGGTCGAGGAGTGCACTAATTTTCTATCTCTCTTGAAAACTCTTACACACCACACAAACATCATAACCCTTAAACAAAAGAAAACGCAATAAAAATGGTAATTGACAAGAATAACTTTGAAGAAAGAAGTACATTACAACATAAAGATAAACCATTTAACACTGAAAGTACATAAAATACAAAATAAGCCCTTTAATATAAATACAAACACCCAAATACTAATAGAAGACATTTAACAATGGAAATATCAATAAAAGAAAACATTCAACAATAATGTACAAACTAAACACATCACACCACAATACAAAACCTTTAACAAAGAAATAACGCATAAAGAAAATAATTTAAAAACATAAACAATGATTATGATACAGAATTAGATTCAATAATAATAAATAATCTCATTAAAAATTGCAAACAAAATTGAAACACAATCAATTAAACCATTTTTAATAGAATGAAAGCTATCAAGGAATTGTACACAAAGCAACAAAAATCATGTATACAAAATAAAACCTTAAAAATATATGAAAATACATACATCTCAACTCATATCCTTGCAATGAATGCATTAAAACAGTTAATGTAGCAACTTGACCTTTAATGTTGAACACAATACAAACAACTTTATACAGAATGAGGAAAAAAGAAAATTAAATTATTAAATCAAACCCTTTACAATATATATATATATATATATATAGTTCTTAATAAAACATGCTAAATACTCAACATGCAATTTAATTCCTTCAAAGTAAGTTATAAAGGTAAAAATGTGAAATACAATACAATAGAAGAAGCCCGTTAGCACAGATAATTTCATTAAAACAACACCCTTCTTTAAAAGCAAAATATAAGAGATCAAGAAATAAACTCTGAAACAGAAGTACTAAATAAACCCTTGAAATAATAAAATGTAAAATATATGTAAATATACTAATCCAATGGCAAGCACGAGGTTCAACTCCCTCCGTCTCAACCCCAAAAGGAGGCCCTCTGAAGTGGTGTTTGAATGGTGACTGCTAACTGTAGTGCCATGGATAATATATTAAGTTTGGGCCAAGGCTTTCCTGGACTGTACCAGTTCTGCACATAATCGACAGATTTCTTCCTTTTATGAAGACAAGGTGTCCATTCAACAAAACCACTTTTCCTTGTAGTTATACAGGACTCAGGCATACATCTACTTTATTGCCATCTCTTCAACACAATGATCTTCTAAAAAATCAGCTATAAAGATGTGGTAGTCACTGGGGTTGTTTATATGTCTGTCCTTGGCTGTTGTGAATGCATCTCATGGGGTCATCTGGCTGGCATTGGCCCAACTACCATTAAGATGGAAGTTCTCTCATTCACCTCCATCTTTTTGAACACAGATAATGTTGGTAATAAGGCTTGGAGTGACATAGTGTTCATGGACGCATTGTGGGTAGCTATTCTACTGGTTGCTGTAGTGGTGAAAAGTAAGGTTTCAGTAACTACATCTTGGCCCCACCCATTTGCTCCAATCCAATTCCCTGGAGCCAATCAATCCTTGTTTCAACTTCAACTTTGAAAACATCTTTTTTGGCTATGGGATGTAGTGGTTCTTCAAGAGGTTGTTGCGTATATGGTAGCATTTTCTCGAGGAAGTTACGCATCCACTGACTGGACAATGTATGGCTGGCTCCCAATGTTTAGTGGATCTCCAAGTTTCCTTTTTCACAATGTTGAGGAAGATTTTGAGGTTTTATTTAGTCTTTGGGCTGCCTGCCGGCTTGGTTCTGCCAGTGCTGTTGAATCTACTGCCTTTTCTGCAGCTGGTACTATTTTAGCAGGATCCATAGAGATTTCTTTCGTACCTCAAATATGATGAGAAGTTCCACTTCCGAGCTTGTGAGTGCAAATCATTTTTAGCTTCTCAACCACACACTCAAATATGTGATCAAACAATAATATATAGCTACAATAGTTCAGGAACTTCTCCATTGTAGCTCCTTCAGTGTAAACTCCATGAACTTCTCGAAAGTGGCATGTGTGTTACACAGACCAAATAGTATGATGAAAAACTCGTACAAGCACATGAAAGACGGCTCATCATACAGTTTGACTTGTCAATATCTATGTGTTATGGTCTAAAATGTTGAACTATCAGACTCTTTCCAATGTGTCCAGACATTTAACTGTTCATGTTAATGAAAAAGCATCAACACAAGTTACAACATTCACCTGTGTAAAATCAATGCAGAAGTTGGTATACTTTACTTGTTCTTAACAGTCACTACTGGAATTGACCACGCATCCTCTGAAAACTCTATGATCCAGTCATTTAACGTCCACTGCATTTCAGCACTAGCCACATCCCTAGAACTCCATTAAAGTCTATGCAGTGTTTGTTTAATTGGATGGATCTTATCTATCTCTATGTGATGCTGTGTGACTGTTGTTCAACCTAACCCATCATTCAGTCCCATAGACAGATCAATACATTCTGCAAACAAATCACTGGGTTGCTGTTGCTGCATTGAGTCTAGAATGTCTACAAACTCTCAGATTTGTTGGTAATCATGTAATCGCTGGCATTGGTTGTTTTCATTTAATTTACTATGCCAATGACAATTCCAGTATGCAGTTGGACTGATCATCCACAATTGCAGGTCAACAGCAAATATCTGCAGGGTCTAATGTTGCTTGCTTTCTGCATAGAGAACAGTTATTTTATTTATTTTATTTTATTTGTTGCCACATTGAATTGCATACACAAATTAGACTTCATTTGTAGTACATCACAGAACACCAGTTGTGTACACGGTAATAATGTGACTTCCTTTACCACATATATTTTTACCATATCAGTTCCCAGTTTCACAGGCGAAACTTACTAATAAGTTCTGCACTATGTACATATGAAGGATGCCAATACCAGAACCAAGGTCAGTGATGACTACCTCCATTCTTTAAGAGAAGCATTCAAGACATAGGCAGAGTGTAATCTCTCCATTCACGTCCTGTCTGCCTTCATTCAACAGAATAACGTTTGTGTTGATTTGCTCAAGTGATGGTTTTACTCAGAGTGGCTGATATACCATGAAACCTATCAGTGGTCTGGCAACTCCTGTGTCAATCAGGAACTCTGTCTCTCTTCCTTGTACTCCAACAGCTACAATAAAGATACAACATTTTTTGGTACATGCTGTTCTTTGAATTTTCTCAAATTTGAAGCCAGGCCCGATTTGAACTCCTCTAATTTCTCAGAGATGTAGCAGCAGTATTCGTCACCTGCTTTTGGCTCTGTTACACCTCTTGCACCATCAGTTAAAGTTGATGGCGTTGTTTACCATGCTTCTTGGCAAGGTATGAGCAGATCACTCGAAAATGACCCAAAATCTTATAGTTCTGCCCATCCAGCATGATATCCTGGTGGGAGCATCAGCATTATTGGTTGTGGCATATGCACATTAAGAATCTCAGAACAGCCAAGATGTGTGGTTAGGTGGTTAACACTTGAATGAGTTCGAGACTGGTATGACTTGGGTAGGATGGTCTGTCCAAGATGAAATCACTGCAGATGCAACTACAATCCTCCTTCTCTCTTGAGAAAGGTTGAAGGATATCAATGTCTCAGTAAGGGCGAGAATATTCTCACACCCAGGTTATATCGCATTGTTTCATTGGGTAGCTTTTACACAAATTTATCAATGAGAATAAACTCGCAATTCACCGCGACAATTTCAGGGTAAGCTTTACCATGAAAATGATGCAGATCATTCATATAAGTAACCATACTTTCCGTAGTTCCCCTTCACCACCCCTCAAACTTAGCCCAATGTACTACTATGTTTTTCTTTGGGCCAAACCCCTAAAACATTGGTCTATGGCATTTAGGGCTTGATCACCCTCTAAACTTAAAAATAGGTATTGCACAATCTGTTCTGAAGTCAAGCCATTCCAAGCAGTTACCTGCCTGAAACATTTCAGAAAAAGATTCAAATTCTCCTTTGCTACATCCTTAAATACTGGCAGAATGATAAGCTTTGCGTTGCTCACAGGGAACCATGGTCATGACCATGACTTATCTTTCATAACTTCTCAGTCATCACCTGACTGACGTGTCCTAAATACCATAAACACTGCATTGTAAGTACTCTCAGGGACCTGACACTCTGCTGAGTAGTAGATCCTTGCTCTAAGGTACAAGAACAATGGGGTGAACTCGGCAGCATGGACATTAGTTCTTCACGGCCAAAGGTTTTTCCATTATCTATGGTTATTTTGGTGGCATGTTCCTAGTTTGAAGAATCTCATCATTGCCCCACTTCGCCATTTTGTGCCTGCCGTAGATCCTTGCTCTAAGGTACAAGAACAATGGGGTGAACTCGGCAGCATGGACATTAGTTCTTCACGGCCAAAGGTTTTTTCATTATTTATGGTTATTTTGGTGGCATGTTCCTAGTTTGAAGAATCTCATCATTGCCCCACTTCGCCATTTTGTGCCTGCCGTCTCATCTGCTGGGTAGATAGCTTCCATCAGCAGATTTGTTTTCCTTCAATGGTATTTCCAGTCACTCTCCTATGTTCTTAAGCGGCTTCAGGCAAAGCTGTAGTTGGGTTATTTTGGCTGGTGTAAGTCTGAAAGTCTTATAAGGACCATCTCACTTGATCCAAAATTCACCAGATGCCACACCACCGTGTCAACCCTCAGTAATTTATGTTGCCCTTGCATTGGGATCAATCCTCAAGGTAAGACCATGGACAGCCATTCTGGGTGCACCTGACATTGGTGACTTTTCCTCCCTGGTCATCCACTGTAATGAGATAGAAGTCATGGACCTCCACGGCATCTGTTAAAGTACGACATCCAGCTGAGAACTCTTCCTAAACCCGACAATTATCTCAAACAACAATTTCCCTTCAGTGACTAACTCTTACTTTTCGCCAAAAGTCCTTCTATTTCTGAGAAATGCCATTTCCGTTACTGAGAAGCATTTTTAATGTTAAAACTCAAGAGTTCAAATAAAGGGCAGTACACACAGCAAACTTCACAATATGATATGCCGCAGTCACGGTACCAGAATTTTCTCCTTCCTATCCGTATTATGGTGTATCCAGGTAAAACTGAATTAACTTTAGAGCAGTGGGATAGGTCCACAGAATAAAAGGAGATTGTATTAAGATATTTATCAGAGTAAAGATACATTTCAGAATAACTGGTATATGAAAAAGAATAAAATAAATATAGTGGGCAGAAAGTAAAATATGAAATGAACAATTGATATCGATGCCAGGTAAAATGACCTAAGTGTTATAAGATTCAATGATTTTGATGAGTTATTTAATTTGAGATATTTAGTTCAGCATCTTCGTTCATAATTTAATATAGTTTAACTGATGTTTATTCTCGTCGAGAGTAAGTTGGAGTAAGTTGTTCCTTTGTGCGCACAATATGCTGATTAATTATGAGGTTATAAAACTTTTATAAAAATATTATATGAATGCGCTACTTTCTTTTATTAAGGGTCAAATGCATTAATTCCTTTGGAAGTAGCCTGCTCCTAATGATAACAGTAAGTTATAGGATCACAAAAAATGTTTTGAACTCAATAAACTGTATCTTGAATATAGACAATGTGTACAATTTATTGTTTACTTTTTAGTATTTTAGATAACTGTTTAACTAAAGTTCTATGAATTTTCGCTGTAAGAAATTTTTCTCTGGAGATCCCATAACTAAATTTAGTGAATACCAGTTATAGAGCTGGATTCTGGATTTGGAAATCAAAAGGAATGAATAAATATTCCACGAAAGCACAATTTTGTTTAAAACAATTCCTTATCCTAGGCGTAATTTTGTTTCAAGTTTAACTCTCATGTTCATATTAGCTTTGTTTGTTCTTCTTTTTACCCTCTAGAAGTGTTATTTAATGAAAGAACAGTAGCAAAGAATGTGTTACAAAACTTGAAAAAAAATTACTCCTTATGTAATATTAAATATTAAACCAAAGTTATTTGCCCCCAGTAGCACAGCAGTAGTGGGCAGAGCGCAGACAGCCCATTGTGTAACTTTGTGCTTAACTTCAAACAAACAATCTATCCAAAGATATTTAATTTAGTAAAAAACATCATCAAAATAGGTGACATAAACAATAAATACGAAGAAAAGCACGTCAGAGGACATCCTTAAGTGTTTCAACGATACGTTTTCGGTTTTATAATGCTAAAATCTGTGGTTCAATTCACTGTGGTGGACAGAACGCAGATATCCTATTATGTAGTTTTGCGCTAAACCAGACTCAAATTCACTTCAGAGGCCAGCAATTTAAAATGATTTATTTTCGGCTTGGTGTCTAATATTCAGTTCTGATCATAGCAGGTTAGCTACTTAGATTAAAACTAAAAATCAACTTGGTACTGAGTATTGTCACTTAACTATACTTTCTTATTATAAAGATTAGAATGAATTATTTCATCAGTTGGGTACCCTTGCTGTTAACGATATTTTCAACCATAAACCCAATAATATATTACTGCTTCGGAGATGTAGGTTAGTTCTTAACCCATTTACTAAGCTACCAACTGAAAAAAATTCTATAGTAAAAGAAAAATAATAAAAATACCGTATTTTTCGGAATATAAGACGCACCCTTATTTTGAAGACAAAGTTTGGGGAAAAAAAAGCTACAGTCGCATTTGAAAGATTTTTATTGAACAAGGATTCAATTTGATACTTTAAAAATTAGTATATATTGTTCTAAACATAAAAGAGCTCAAAATAAGAAAATACCGTAAATCAAAAAAAGGTTTACTGTTATTTAGTTTGGTTCAAAACCTACAAAATATTCATTGCTTTCACTGTAATTATTATCTAGGGAGCATTATAAATAGTTATGTTTTTAAAAGAAAAAAAACTACTATTGTTATAAATAACACATTCACTTGAACTAAACTATGCATGCCTTTTTAAATATATTTACACATGGCTTGTGTATATCGTATATATACATGTATATTATTCATACCTTTGGTGTATAGGACG